>NC_044279.2:27172704-27460204 GCF_004027225.2 Strigops habroptila
CATATGTAATTTATTAAATGAGTACAGTTAGTTAAACTACTCTTCTTGATGGCACCAAAAAGAATTACAATCACTTGCTTGACGTGTGAAAAATATTAGGCAGGAATGTTGATCTTTCAATGTCTGCCAGTAGGGACAGACAAAAGCTTTCAGAAAAAAAAAAAAAAAGGGAAAGCTGCTTACTATGTTTCAGAAAGCTAACCAATCCAGAGAGATTGACCTTCCTGATGCATATCATAGCCTCCTCACATTCCCTCCTCCTGGTATCCTAAAGGTGCTTTTTGTAGCATAAATTAACACAAAATCAGGTCTATTAGAGTTCACTTGGTTAATAGTTGAGAATCAAGTTTAAACAAAATGACCAAGGACTAGCATGTATGTACGCATGCTATTATGTACCTAGGTAACTTATTTAAATCAGTACTACCAAAAGAATTAGGTATAAACTGTTCAACAAGACATTTAGGCTGAAGAACAGTACTTTTCTCATTACCAGAGACACAAATCCTAGAAGGAGCCACAGAGACAGAAAAACTTTGGGATTTATCTAGTTTGATGCAGCTTGTGGGAGGGATTACAAGACCTGGCTGTGTGCGACAGCAGTGGGTTATATTTAGGGCTCTAGGCATGTTCTGTGCTGGGTTAGCAGTGTCAGTCTGATCATCCCTGCACTGAGCTGTGCTCTTTGCCCATCTTCCCAGCAGTGACAGTAGGAGTTAGATGTTTGCTCCATGCCAACCCCAACTCACAGCCCACTGTATTTGCCTAAACTACCTGCATATACATCCTTGTTAATCTGGGAAAGAACCAAGGTGCTTAAATGTTTTGTTCTGCCACCCCCATTAGAGAGTGGTCTCCAGCAGACTGCTGGTGAGCATAATTTGAGAGCCTTCAAACCCTGTGGTACTAGGAGAAGCTCCAGGTGGTGGAAAGCCTACTGCAGTGGTGATGGTCTATGCATTTCTCATGTATGCAAGTAAATTTGGTGTTGCTGTAGTATCAAATGTGTATCAATAAAGCATAGTACCCTAACACACTGCCATTTACACTGTGAGCTGCAGAACTGCTGTCCCTGTGACACCCCCCCCACCCAAAGCAGTTTTTGTGCCTGGTTGCCACTGAAATCCATGCTGATCAACGCTGACCCAGTTTGTCCTCCTGGTTGCCTCAATGGTGCAGCCTCCATGGCTGTGCCCTGCAGAGACTGCCTGGCCTTCCCTGGGACCCCCACCCACTCTGCACATGTGCCCAGTAGCTGTTTCTGGCTCAGGCTCAGGCCCTGGCCCTGGCCTTCCCAGCCTTGATGCATATAATGCAATAACAATGAAAATAAAAATTAAAATAAAATTAAAAAAAGAATGAGTTTTAATGTATTCTTAGTAGTCTTAGATAAGAATGTAAGGATTTGTAGTGCTCTGAAGCTATAAATTACCCTGTCTTTTGTGGTAGAGATTCCTTGACTCCATTTTAAAAATATGAAGTGCTGATGTCCCTTTTATCTGAGTAAGTGACCTCAGGATTTATTTATAGTTAATGAAGAGAAATGGGCGTTTTTACAGCACAGTTCATCTGACCTATTTTACAAATCTCTGTGAATCCTATCCTCAGTGTTGTACACATGCAATCTAAAAGGGACAGGGTTTTAAATATTGAGAGATAGTCACTACCTCTTCCACAGAAAGCACACAGGGCATTGCAAAAATCATTTGGCCCATCGGACATCCATATGAATCACTTATTGAAATCTTTTCTTTTAAATGTATTTGGAGAATGGAAAGAGTATTCAAAGTAAGTGATCCAGAAACTGGACCTTGACAGTGTAGACTTGCAGTATCTTTTGTAAGTCAGTTTTTGAGTAAATGAAGCCACATTAAAGTTAAGGGTTAACCTTCAGAAGGCACTGCTGGAACACCAGAATTCTTAATATTGAACAACAGGTAGCTCAAGATGCACAGTCAAAAATGGATGCAATTGGACTTAGAAACAGAAATGTGCTTCACTTCTACATGCCTCTTTTTTTTTTTTTTTAAATGCATAGTCTAATACTTACCTCACATGGAGTAAATTATGTGCTTGTCAATACGCAATACATCAGTGGCAAAGATGGGAATAAAATCTTGGACTGCCGACTTGTGCTTTAAACAGTAGCTGTGCTCGCTTTCCTTTCTAAGTTCAAGCTCTGGCTTTAACCATTATTTGGGCTTTATTGTAGTTTTTCTCTACCATTAAAGAACAGATTACTTCAAAAGTACCTTTTATTTAAATTGACTTTCAAAAGGAACTTAAACTTGTTCAATATATTTTGTACCTTTTTGCTTCTGTCTCTCATACTTGCCTCAACACACTTCTAGCCATAGTCAGACTTGAAAGAAGCAGATACAGATCTCTTGGCTCCTCTAAAGGTACTCTTTTACTAATATATCAAGATGGTGTCTGGATAGGAGATGGCTCCGACTCAGCTGTTTACAGAGTTAAGGTGTATCTATTTAATTGGACTTTGTAGACATACTATGGCATCATTTGCTAATGGGGACATAGAACAGAATTCTGTATTAAATTCTATTGCCATCTCTGTTAGTAACTTGACAGGTGACCCTGGGCAATCCCCTTCAGTTCTCTTGTTACTTCTTCTCTGTTTCATCTCTCTTTTTTATTAAGTCTATAATTCTGCAGAAATGTATGCCCACCTTTAGTTTACTCATTAGAATCATTCCATTTTTTAAAGTTTACAGTCTGAGCAGGTATTTCTGTAGGGCATGGATGAGCTCTTGCTAAGTGTTTATGTGGATATAGCACTGTAGGAACCCAAACTTGGGAGGAGAATTTACATATTGCCACAACACTGATACTGGAAAATTATCAACAGGCATAAATTGCTATAAACTGGACTATAAATCAGAATTTTACTGATTTTCTATCATCTTATATACCAAAGTGGACTTTTCATCCTGTAGTAAGGCATGTCATGATAAAAAGTTTCCATATTAGTTGTTTTAATTTGCACAGTTGAATGTGCATGCATAAAGGTACAAGGTTCTAAAATTCATGGTGTTTTTTTAAAATTTCAGCATTTCTGTTGAACATTTTCATTTCCCATTTTTTCTTTTGCAAAACATGTTTTCTCCTGCCTCTATGACAATAGTTATATCACCTCTTCATAAAATTATACTGCTACTATCAATGAAGAACTTAAGCAAGAATATTTGTCATGATCAAAACTATATATGTTTATTATATACTGTGCCAAATACATTCCTCTGCCAGTGTAAATTCTCTGCCATCATAAATCGTGACTGTCTTCAAGAGTCTTTTCAAGGCCTAGTTCTAGGAATAAGCAAGTATGCAGTTCCTTATGGCAGCAAGGTGATTGTACTACAAAAATAACTAAAGCTCTGCTGTCTTCTTTTCTCAACTCTGAAGCCTCTCTAGCTGTCACCTCCACGGGGAAAGGGATCTGAGAGGTGACAAATGCTCACACAGTCTCTCGCATCAGCAGACAATGTTTTTCCCGTCTTTCCCATTTGTTCAACGGCATAGGGAGCTCTCTGGGATGTGTCCTGGCATTGCTGTACCACATTAGCTGTGTCCCTGCTGTACCATGTTCAAACTGCATGGCCCCAGCCTGGTCCAAGTCCTGGACACCTTAATGACCAGCTTCAAAATTAAGTTTGCCTACTCTACTGAGAAATTCTGAGATTAACATTTGAAGCTAATTGGTACTTTTTTTGCCACATAAATTACGTGCTGAAAAGATATTGATCATTTAACAAATAAAATGGTAAAACTAATAGAGCAGAAGCTCTATTAAAGCTTTTCATGGGGAGCAAGTCAACAAAGGGAAAATATAAAGATATTTAAAGATCAGTATTTTAAAAACCATAGTAAAATCACAGGAAATTACCCCCATTTTTAATATATGCAAGTGTTATAAATCCTAATATGTAAGAAAAACACTGAGTAGTTCTGACACTAAAGTCCTGACTGGTATGGTTTATTAGTTTTGTTCCAGTATTAGTATTTTGGAAGTTACCTTACTTACCCTTCCACACATTTATGCAGTGCTGACTGACGCTAATAAAAGTCACATATACATGTTCAGATTAGAACTCAGTTATCTAAAGAGTTCAATTTGAGCATGAAACACAGGCAGAGCAAATATGGGATACATTAGGGATTTTAAGACTTTGTTAAGAGTAAGAAAATAGTATTGGGATTTTGTTAAATGATAGGCAAGGAAATCTTCTAGCTATCACTAAGTGATGTCAGAATGATATTGCTGTGAACTGGGAACACAGTAGGATTTTCTTACAGGTTGTCAGAGGAGGACGGGGGAAGGGCTGCTCCCTGTGGTATACATTCATTTATTGACTACAGTCACAGCTATTTGCTTCAGCCAGCATGATCTGAAATGCATGTATAAAAGCATATAGGTATTGGAATTTTCAACCCAAATCAGAATCCTAATTAACTGTAAATTGTAAAGCCAGTAGCCTGAGGTATATTAAAATGAGAACTTTGTACATGAAAGGCTGCACATGCCCCAAAATCTAAGTATTTCCTACTTATAAGCCACCAAATTCACTGCATCAGCTTCCATGACTGTAATTCTGCTCCTGAGGGATATACAAGTAGAGTTAACTGAAAACAAATATGAGTTTGCAACTCATAGAACAAGTCATTTTACGGACACATTAGAAACCACTGACATAAGGAAAGACAACATAAAATATTTGTACTTAAGGTAAGAATATGACATTAAAGCCAGAAGAGAACTTAGTCCATTGTACTTCGTCAAATGCCTCTTTAATCTATAAATGCATGTGATTATGAAGACATTAATTTCAAGGGGAAGACCACATCAGTAAAGCACTGCTGAAACACCTGACACAATTGGATTTCACACAGCACCAAACGCGAAGACAAAGAGCCGAAGTCACAAAACACATTGGAGTTGAACAGAACTGACACAGAGAACACTGTTCTCTCAGATACATAAAAGGTGTTGGTTATAAAGATCCAGTCCTGCTCAGGGAAACAGGGGTCTTGCTGCCTTTAATAGGAGCAGGATCAATCTGTACAGGGTGTTGTATTTGGTCTTTTGGTGTTCAGGCAGCAAACAACAAAACAGAAGCTGTAGAGCCCTAGAGCCCGAGGAACCTCTGCTCCCTATCTCCGTTACCATTCCATGGTGCCAAGTTACCTTGTGGTCTTGATTTTAACAATGGCTATACTCTTCCCCATGATGACTAACTCTGTCTTCTCAGGCCAGGGTTTGAATAAGAGCTATGGTGTTTCCTCGGCTACTCTATCACTGTGCTCTGCAAACTGAAAGCTGGCTGTACAGTGTGCGTGTGTGAGTGTGTGTCCTTCCTAAGGTGTATAAATTTTTCAGTTAACTGCTCGGGCTCAGCAAGCTCTATCTCTAAATTGTAAACTGTATTGAAAGTAGAGTATCCCATACAATAACTTTGACCATAGGCTAACACACCTATGAAATGGCAATCCTTTTTGGCTTGGTGTAACGGGAGGGGATCTGCTACTTCCTCTATTTTCCTCATGGAAGAGAGATTTTAACATTAAAGAAAGTCTATTATGTAGATTGCAAGACATACATAATCAGAATAAAACAAACTCCTACATTATGAATTAAAGAGGTGACACAAAGAATTTCAGCAATGTTTAATGCTAAAACATCAGTCTTTGTTAATTCCCCAACACCAAACAATGTTTGTGCAAGAGATAATGGTTGAAAGAGGGGCAGTGAAAAGAAAAACTAATGCATGAGAGATATGAATGTTTGAGAGTATCTTGGGAGTACCCTCATGTCAGAGGCAGTAAAGATACTGCCAAAGGTAATACTAATACTAATACTAATACTGATACTAATCATAGAATATCTCAAGTTAGAAGGGACGCATAAGGATCATTGAACCCAGCTTCTAATATACCACCACACTGGATATTCACACTGCAGAGCATTATAGGGCCCACTGCAGTGGCAAAACTTCACCCAATTTATAGCTACTGTTCAGCTGCTGTTGCAAGTTAAACCTGTTTCCCACTCTCAGAAAAGCCCGCCATCATCCGTGGAAGGGGGAACATATACCACCTATGTATTTCCTAACTGAAAGTGTTTATCTGAATCTGTCAGCTACATCAGAAATCAAGTTGCTAAATTCTGCATTCAAGAATTTTCTGTGGATTTGTGACATTCCTTGGAATGCTTTAGATCCACAAAGCAATGAATAAATTATAAGAAGACATAATTATGGTATTTTAATCTCTGACAGATATAATTTTACTCCATAAGCACAGAAAACTGCCATTTTTCTCAGACCAACACTCCAAGATTTCTAAAAAAAAAAAAAAAAAAGAAAAAGAAAAAGAAACAAGTCTTTTGCTGAAAAATGACATATTTGGTAAATATTGTCCAGGGTAATAGTTCATGTGGGACCCCAACAGAAACATGTTTCAGATACTGTAGCTACTGTATATTCAGAGCATATAAGCACTGTATATTCACAGTAGATGATAATCTCTGTAATGTTTGCTACGAAGCTCCTTGTGGACACTCAAACGTAATTTTAATGGTATCTTGAAGGAAAAAAAATGAAGGTATAACACTCAAATTGGATTCTAGAGATAAGGTTAGTTACTGAGGATAGGATTTATGTCAACTGAATCTAGCTGTCTAATATGCATTGTGTCTAATTTAGGCTCTTTTTGCAGTCTGTCGAGGAAAGTAGGTACCTCCAGAGGGAGATCAATTCCACTCACTTTGACAACTGTTTTAGGACAGGATGAACCCCCAGTGACCAGAAAGGAAAACCAGATGATTAGATTAGCAACCTAACTTTGAGACAGCAAAGGCAGGGATGGTGTATTGGGTCTGGAATTATTCTGCCTGTTTACACATGAAATCAGATCCTTGGGTCCCATCCAGCACATGGACTGCAGCCCTGCAGGTCTCAGCCTGGATAACAGAGCCAGCATCCTCCTGCCAGCTGCCAGAGAGCCAGAGCCGCAGCCCAGCCACAATAGTTACCATCTCCTGCTCTCTAGGGCACATAATTAAGCTTCTTTCCAGTAGACCAGGCAGTCTCATGTTACGCAACCCACAACCACAGTGGTCATTTACTCACAAACAGAGAAATAAAATGTGAAGTTTCCAAACATCTCTAGGGACTCAGATTCCCCCACATCTGCTGGAAATCACTAGGAGATGGGTCCATATTGAATGTTTCAGTCTGAGGCTTTAAGTCATCACTGTACCCTTATTCAGCAAATTGCTGTAGCAGATATGTAAATCTTCAAGCTTAAATCCCATTAACATCAAAGGGATGTAAGCATGCACTTAAATGTTTTACTAAACTGGTACCAAGTGGGCCCACTCTAGCAAAACAAGTAAGCATATGCTTAACTTTAAGAATGTTTAACCCTGTTAACTTCTATAGAGTTGATTTTCTACAGTTTCCTGAAGTAAAACACAAATTTCACTGCTTTGCCAAGTCACTGTCTTAATGAAGATGCAATGCCCCTATCTCATCAGCATTACAAGTCTCAGTTAAATTGGTCATACCAAGGCACAAAGACTGGAGCTACGTATACTGCAAGGAGAAAAAATCCATTAGAAATGCCTAACCAAATTATAAATACTGAAAACTAAGTACTTTTAAAAATGAATTCCAAAATAATGTAAGCCAAATTAAAGCCTCAGTTCATCCAGGACTCAAACCTTGATTTGATTTGAACAAGTTGCTGTTTCTGCTTAAGCACCACCATGATCTGGTCCATCAATGCACACCTACCCTTTTATCTGTTAGATAAAGTAATATCCTTTGGCTTCTTTAAATCACTCTGCTTTGCCTAAGATATCAGAGGAGCTGCTCTACTCTGATGTTTATATGTACACGATAAATCCAGACATAAAAATCAATAGAAACATTTAAACCTGTGAGGTTGTAGAAGTGCCCCTTGGAAAAAGTCAGATGTTAAAAAAATGAATCTCACATAACTATGAGATTGCTATAACAGGCAAAGATTTATTCATGTTCATGTGTGTTCAGATCCTTTTCACGGGAAAAAAGTTTGGTAAAATAAGTTGTATACAATCTTTTTAATGATGTATATTTCTAGATTTTTCACGTTTATACATTGTTATGCAAATTAACTTTTATACAATTATCAGCAGTATGTCACACAAGCAACTTGCAATTTGGTCATAGGTTTTGAATTTTATGGAAACAGTGTGTTTTACTTAAAAGTTATGTGAATGTATTATGTTTGGCACAAATATTAATGATGCATATCTTTACAAAGCAGTCATGGGGCTATGTTTTGTTTAGGCAGGATGGCACCCTATATGCTAAATATATCGTAGGTTTATGTTACGGTAACGATGCATCATTCCTCAGCTATTAATCTAAACTGCAGAGTACATGTATATTTAATAATCCTCAGAAAGTCTGTAAGACTTATTTACATTTTCTATACATACCACAGCTTTAAAAACCTTTTAATATTGGCCACTAATGCTATTTCATCACAATGCTTTAATACAAATAAAAAGATTAAACAACAGTATGAGTCAGATTAGTACTCAAAATGGCAATAAGGATATTTTGCCCTTAAACTGAGATTCTAAACCTATTTTTTAACTTTGACAGTGTAGTGCAGTGAAGACATCGTATTTAAAATATTTGAAGAGCTGAATGTCATACATAGAATATGTAATGGCATTTCTTCCAGTAATCTGAAAAGCAAACCATAAGAATAAAAAAGCAGCAAAATTAAAAAATTGGATGTAATAGTCATTCCTTATAAATACATTTTGCATTTATCTGAAAAATTAGTTAATAGAAACTTACAGTATGTACTGTCAAGTTATTGTTTTCACTTGTAACATATGCTTAGAAAGCAATAGATATTTGTCTTTCTTCCATTACAATAATTCACATCTCAGCTTTGATTATATGGGGTTTTTTCATACTTATGGCATTCCATAAGAAACAACGTTTGAAAAAAAATAAGTTGTTTGTTAACAGACAACTGCTTGCAAAAACTAGGGAAAAATATGAAAATTACTTTACAAAAAAAGTCTGAAAGAACAAAGCACAGATGTTACAATATTGTCATTTAGAATCTATGAACTGAAATGTATTTTTAAAGATGAAGTTAATGCCTCCTTTTGAAATCCTCACGTTAAAATCAAAACCACAACTTCAACAGAAGACAGACATAGGTACCGTATGAAGAACTACAGCTTAGAAAATTAATAAAAATAGTATCTAAAACAGTATTAGTAAGATATGAAGCTCATTCATTAATGGTTTCTGTGATAATATATCACTGAAAATGTTGCATGAAGGACAGTCTTTGATAGGATTATGTTCAGTATAATAGCAAGATATTGAAATTAAAATTCACTGAGAAGATACATCTTGTGAACTGAAGGGTAAGAAGATAATAATGGTAACATTAGTAATAATAAATAACAAGTATAAAATGATTCACATAAATAGAATTTCCATCAGCAACCATTATTGTAATTATAGGAATGATAAAGTAATAATCTACAGTAAATAGCCAATCTTTTTTGATCTGCTATTTAATTTCTTTTTTTAAAGGGCTTTTGAATTGCTGTCAATAACAATAATATGTACATGGGGAAAAGTTACGTAATAACTTTTTTTTTTATAAAAACAGTATTCTGTAATCTGTTTCTAAAGAATCTTTTGAAGATATTTATGTTGTATGGTGCAGGAAAAGAAAATTCTTAAAAGAAATTCCCTACTTATTTAATGAATGCTGTGGGATTTCTTCAACACGTAGTTATGGGGGTTCCAGAGGCATATTGGGAAAATTTAGAAGATTCAGTACCTGGCTTTTTAATCACACCTCTCTCTAAGGTAAGAACAGCTCTCCCTCAATGGCAGCTGTGAAGAAAAAACAGACCATAAACTGTCTGACCCCACAGCAGCCCTAAAGGCAATTTCACAGCCAACAGCAAAATTAGCACCAGAGGCAACTAATAGACCAAGGAAGAGGCCGAATAAGAGAAATTCTAAGGAACTAACTATGATGCTGAACAAATATATTCTAGAATTTAGCTTACAGATACCAAACAAACCTTCTGCATGGCAGCAAGAGCTAGCTTAAATGGAAGGAGAGACAAAAGCCAGGCAGGACCTTATATGAGCAGTTGAAGTGGTGATCATATAGTGTCATTGATAGTAGAGTCCAATTTCAATTGCTTTTGAATTCATAGAAACATAGGAAATAGCTTATGATATGCCTAAAAAAAAGCCCAACAATGTAGTCACAAGAGAAAGACTAGATTTTAATTCATAAAGTTTTTCTCTTTATTTTTTAATATATTTATCATTCTAGAAGTATATTTTGATAATTAATAATACAGCTGGCTTTTGATCATCCACATAGAAGTATTTTTATAGCCTGTTCTGCCTCCAAATTAAGAAGGATATTGGATAATATTAACCTCCATTGTACACTGTGATTTTACTTTTGCCATGCATGCTGACGTCTAATGGAGTTTTGTAGGCCACTGGTCGAAAAAACATTTCATATAGGTGAGTAATTCCATTGTGTAAGAAGGTCCTTCTTTTCTAAGCAAAATCAAATTCTGCCTTGAACTACATGTATTGTAATACTGGACAAGACTGTTTCCACTGGGTAATGCAGAATGTATTTCTGATTTTGCAAACACTTCTCATTAGCTCTTAGAAAGGAAGTAGTCATTGGAAAAAAAAAGAAGCAAATGCCAGGTTCACAATTGGAAAATAACACAAACCCAGCATGGGTCTATCTCCTTCTTGACAGTTTAAATTCATGTCCTTTTCATAATGGCACATGGCCATACTGGCATAAAGAACAGAGCAAATGATTACTGCTGCACTCCAGATGTTCAATGTCCAAATGAGTTATGTTGTACCTCCAAGGTGATGGACTCAAAAATGGGAGGCCTGGCTAAAAATCTGGCCCTCATAAGTTTGTATTATTGTCAGTTAGATAGGAAACATATAAAGGAAGGTTCCTGCTCAAGTGAGAGAAACTGACAAGAATTTGAAATGTTTGATATACTCAGAAGTGCAGCAAAAGGACACCTCACCTTGAGGGCAGACGTCAATGCTACAGTATACATGTGATAAAAAGCAAAATGTTTTTATTGGCATGAAAAAACAACTAGAAACATGTAGTAATAATATTTTTCTTTTCTTTTGGAGGGAGGTGATATTTCCCACCATATTGATTCCCACGAGAGGCTAGCTGACACATGATGCAGAGTCCTGAGAGAAGACAGAGCAGATTCTCTGTGCAGAGAGAAGGAAAAGACCCAGTTTGTAACAGCTGAGGAAGATGGGTACATGGGAAAAATGTTGTGCATATGTGTATATATGTGTGTATATATATATATCTGCAAGAAAAAATCAGCAAGTCCATTTGCCTATAAGAGTAGCAAGAAGAGAACTGTGAAATGGACAAGGCTTACATTTAAAAGCAATAAATAAAATGTCCATTTTCCAAAAATAATCCATAGGACTTATTTTTAGAGATGTGCAGGATTCAGATCATTTAGGTGAACAATGAAACACTCTACAGTAACATTACAATGGATAAAATATTGCAAAGAACAGAAAATGCCATGTATGGCTGTAAGTGCAAAAACCAGCTGCTGACCAAAACTTACCCTCAGGGGCTCATGTCATAATTGTCCATTACGAGCTTCTCAGACTGCCCTCTGAAGCATGTGGCATTAGCCTCTCCTGGAAATCAGACAGTGAAAAACCTTGACCATATTCCTGAGCTATTAATAGTTGCTTTGATTTCTCACAGACTTAAAAGAAGACTGGGTACTTTGACTCCAGCTCCTACTAGCCAGGTTCCTCCATTAATTTTTATTATAAATTTTTTATCTGCTTCAGTGGACATTTTCCTGAAGTAAGGAGTGTGGGACTATGACTTTTGTAAATATCTCTGTCACGTGACAGTGATTGTTCTGATAATTATTCATTATTCAAGACTATAAGAATAATTACTTCTTTCAAATACCCTGCAAATCATAAATACCTATATCAGGGCTATCCTTAGGCAGGCTTCCAGAATGCTATTTTCAAATGGATAATTTTGACAAATTTGTTTTCACCTGTCCTGATTCATTTATCTTAAAAAGTAGAAGGATGGTCATTCTTTACTGGAGCAGATCTTTTACCTTCTTTTCAGGTAGGGCACTCATTTATGAAGTGGGTGGGAGTCCAAGGACTGGGACTTCGTTGCATCTAGGGGCTAATGAATGGAAAGAAAATTAAGTGCAAATAAGTATGCAAGATTATACACACTGTAAATGGGGCATGCAATTTTAAAATAAAGCCCTAAAATTCTGCTGCTCAGGCTATTGTTAATTACATCATTTAAATCTATTAAAAAATAACTACTGAATTCAATCTGTTCCCTTTTCTATGCTTTATTTCTGTTGATGATTTCTTGTACAATGATCTCAGTTATGATTGCTCTACCCTTTGGTCTAGATGTATTGTATAAAATACAATGCAGTACAGATGTCAACCTAAGAACTAAATAGCTTATATTTCTAAAGAACCATGAAAAAAATATTAACACTATAGAAACAATGGTTCAGTAATTACTTTTAGCTGTGGAGTGAGGTTAGGCATTTATCCTTATAGATCCCGAATACACCTAAAGTCAGAACTGCCCCTGTGGTCCTTTTACCTTTGTTGATAAATGTATTGTACAGGATACCTTGTATGACCACTACAGTATTTGAGGTCATGCTAGGCTGTTAGCACAAATGGTGTGAACAATAGTTTATATGCCACTTAACTCCTTGGGAGAAACGGTTAACCTTGCCAGAGAGGACAGATCAGTCATGTATAGTTATTAAAGTCTAAAAGGTTTTGTTATGCTCTGAAATACTTTTATAGAACTACAATACTCTGGTATGAGCTTTACCAGGGAAGCAGGGAAGCAACAAAGTCAACAATTATCTTTGCTATCTTTGAAAGGGTTATTCGAAGTTTTAAAAAAAAATATTTTCATGGGCTTACTTTATGAAGCACGCACAAGCAAATTTTAATAGATTTAGTTACTAGACTCCCTGAATTATGCCAACCAGATAACAATATATTAAACCACTTCTTTAAAGTAGACCAAATGTACCAAAAATAGTTGTGATTTTGATGGCCTTGAAACAGGCACTCAATAATAGATCTTGGTTACTGTTTTCAAAATCATGCTGAAATTTCATAAATTACACAAATGGGCATCATAATTGAATTTTATTTAATTAACAATTAACTATAAAAAACACCTTCCAAGCAAATATCCTTTTCAGAATATCTCATGAATAGACAGGACAGAGTGAACAAAGAATAAAACCCAGATGGACATTACTATGGACTTATCAGATACTCCACATACAGATGCCAATGACACAGCAGTTAACACAGACTACCCAGTTTCATGGCATAATACTCTGCTCTTACACTGTTGTTTATTCCAATGAACTGATTGTCAGATCCTACCGATTTTTGGCACTTTTGGAAAACACAAAGCTCAAGGCAGCTTAAGTTCAGGTAGCCTCATCTATTTTCAGTTCAGGCATATAAGCCTGTCAGCCCCAGTACCTGTGTGTTTTTGTACTCATCATTAACCACCACTGAATCTTACATTTTCAGGGTTAACTTAGAATACCAGTGCAGCTGTCTTAGTCTGGCCTGCATTTTCAATCCAGCACACTCAAATCAATCACTTCCTCTCCTGAAGTTCTGGTTTTGCATTCCTATAAGCAAATGAACAGGCGCTACTTAGGTAAAGGGGACCACAGGTAGGCTTTCAGGTTCTGGCCAAGCAATCTGCCTCATGACACATCACACATCCATGCTGCACTGTTTCTACCCTTTCTTCCCAGATGTATTGGGAAGTGGATCTCTCTCTGACTCTTCCTGGATTGTTAATATCTAAATCTACACCTGAGGTGGTGAAGACTCACTGAGCCTCAGGGAAGCTCCTTCCATTGGCACACTGCTGTCTTGTGCAAGCACCGGAGCCCTCCACAGTGCAACAGCCTTCATATCCCACCAGGAAACTCCCTTGAAGTACCCAGGTAGGTGGGAACAAACAAATTCCAGAATGAGGTTTTTTGGGGAAAAAAAGACTTTTAGGTGTGGATTCAAATACATGCCTTCATGATAGATCTAGTTGTCCATGTACATACATTCCTACCAAGAACTATTACCTCATTAATTAAGACTATTTACTGTGTCTTCAAGAGAAGGACATGGAGCAAGGTGAGAACAGGAAGAAAGCAGTTTGCAACCACTGCCTTTCAAAATCTCCTAACTAACAAAATTAAACCATGTCTCTTTATTTATTTATTACACTTGTAAAAAGATTAATGGGGATGTGATTCCTTCAGGCTTTTACATATAACCCCATCACACAAAGAACAAAATTATACAGTGCTACAAATGAATTAAATTAGCTACATTTATTTAAATAACTGCTATGGAAGAAACAATAAATCAACAAGAATCCTCACAAAAATGTGTTTACAAAGTGTCTTGTAATTTCTTTTAACAAGGACACAGACTTCTAACTCTTAGCTAAGCTTGCTTGAAACAGTTTATTATCATATCAGCTGTTAATGAATGTTTGCTATAGAAGAGCATCACTAGCAGAAAAGACTATGTGTAACTTCTGCCTTACTGTCCTTTAAGGCATGGCTAGCAACCCTACACGAAATAGATTTTCCTAACAAACATTTTGTCAAAGACTTCCAACAACTTCAGAGACAAACAAAATTAACTGACAGTTATTTGTTAAATCAGAAAAAGAGGTTATTTGAATGATCATAATCATGCAATTATCTCATCTTCACTGTATTTCAAAAGGCTGTATCTATATCTAGCCCTGTATCAGGAGTGAGTAGAGGGAGCTCTAATGCTGAACCTGGGATGTATTCATAAATCAGTACTTTCAGAGCCTGTCATGGGCTTCATAATGAGGGTCATTATTCAGGCAGAGTGTCAAAACTACTATCAAAGGACCTTCTCAGAATCACAATCATTCTGTTTCTTGTTAAATAAGCAATGTAGTACACAAAAATGGCAAACAAGAAGCAGGTCAATTTGATACAGTATGAGGGCACAGAGACCTCTAGAGTAATTTACCCTCTGGGAATTCTGATGGCTTGTGAGATAAATTATATACACCCTCAGAAAAGATTAATGGTAATAAAATCCCAGGAATATTTTCAGAAAAAAGAAATGTCCATATGTACATATGGCAACTTCAGTAACAAAGAGACATTTTCTAAAGCATAACACTTAAACAAAATTATTATTAGAACTGCAAGTAGCACTCTGGAAAGCTACTAAATCTTATTACAACGTTGGCAGCATTCAGTGGCAATACCTTATTTTGATATTCTGAAAGAATTTATTTAAAAAAACCCAAACAATCAAAACTACAGCTTTTCTGAATAAAAAAGAAATGGGATAAAGGGAGAAAAAAGGAAAGACAAACTGTCAAAAATCTATTTACTGAGACAGGCTATTATTGCTTCATTTTATTATAAGCAATAAGAGATACAAGAGGAATTATGAACATAACATCATCTGGACATTTGACCACAATGGCAATAAATGCAAATTATTTGTAAATAAGTGACTGAAGGCTGTATTCAAATCACATAGCATAGGTGCCTGAATTAGGCACTAGCATTACTTCCCTCCTTTCACTTTACGGAAGAAGAATGTAGTAGCCCTGCACGTGAAATAGTCAGAATTGCTCATTCTCCCTTGAACTAAAATATTACATTAGGAATGGGTAAATTAGGCACCAGTGAAGGCAGTCTAAATTCTGGCTCAAGATAATTTCTAGATATTACAGTGACCAATCATTTGGGATTAATAGTCAACCTCTTCTGACACCAGTGAATTTCAGTGTCTCAGAAGATTAGACTTATGCAAAGGCTCTTTAATTTTCCTTGTCAGTTAGGTATGTGTTGAGTGTAGGTATGATACCAATTTATAATACACATATCTGTTGTACCTATACACATACACATATATATGTATGTTTGTAATTCTATGGGTTTACAGCAGAATACTGTAAGGTAGAAATTTCACTGAAGTTTCTTTGTGTAGTCCTTCTTATCTGACTTGTCCTAGGCTTCTCCCAAGGCTTTGCCTAAGAAACAATAAAATAGACTTAAACAGAATTAGGCATGGTCCATGAACTTATGCAGTCATGGACTTCAGAGATGGATGTCCAGAGGTCCATTTGTTAGTGCAGATTCAGATACCATTTGAACACTACTTGTGGCACAACCTGTGCTCATGCAGAGCACTGTTGACTTCAATAGGGCTTTTCTACAAGAAGGAAGTTCCTGGAGAAATGCCACAATTGTTCCTAATAATGATTACAGAGCCAGAGACTTTCTTGTGAGCTTCTAGGTACCCAGAGCTTTTGAAACTCAGCTACCTTGTATAGTTACAATTAATTATATACATTGATTATGATTAACTATATTTATTGATTATGATACAGACTGATAACATTTTTGTATACCCTTAAAAGCAATAAATAAATTGTGGCACAGAAGATATGTCTGCTCCTTTACTCATATTACCCTTATTAAACAGCAAGGTGAGAAGTAGATTAAAGAACAGTCCCACTAAATCTCTCAGCTTCACTTTACCAAACTGTATTTTGTCTGACAATAAATCCTACCTTGTCTAGAGTTATTGTTTAAGTAAATTTGTATCTGTGGAATAATCAAAAGCAAACCAATTATATTCAGGCATCTTTTTTATCCATCTGTTTGGATATAACTGTCTATTAAACGGTGTTTGCATATGAAGCAATGTTCTATTGTATGCATAGGTACTCAATTATTTAGATTATACATTTGAATAAACTGTGCAGTTAAAGGAGTACCCTTGTAATGCAGGACAATTACAGGTTATTAAACTAATATCAATTTGGCCAACACAGCTGGTTGTAAGATCCCAACCTTCACCTGTGAAAGTTCTTTTCTTTAGGGGTACATTTTACCCCTACAATTATCAGTCATTGTTAGTCACTTCAAATTATATAAAATTATGTAAAAGGGTTATAGAAAAAGGCTTGTGTGAATAGAGACTAAAAAAAATAATTAATTTTGCACTGGAGACTGTGCATTAAAATGTAGGTTAGGTTAGTGCAGCTATAAAAGTCCTGTGTATAGATATGCATGATGGGTCAGTCTAAAAGATGCCCTGTCCGTAACAGAATCACTCTATCTGCCCAGCATAAGAAAATAATATTACATTGTCACACTGTGAAAGAGCAGTTCAATGAGTATCTCATCTTCCTACTAATCAGGGAATGACTATCACATTTTTCCAAATGAGAATACAGTCGTCTTTATGCTCAAGAAAAAGAAAAACACCCAGAAATGAACAAGTGTTTGTCAGTCCTCGAAATAAGTTTTCAGGGACTAATTATGAATATCTATTCTGAATGGGGTGGGGAAGAGAGATGTACTTTACACATGTCAAATTGACTTTAAAGTGGAATCTATTCTTTTGCATCTGTTATACACCTGTACGTTCAAAGAGGCAGAACAGACATTTATGATGGTTATTAGTGAAACCATGCTGAGAATCTGGAGCTGCTTTGTTTGTCTAGTTTGCAGTTTTGCTAATGCTTTTCACTAAGTACCCTTTCTTTCTTTCCTTTGACCATAACTATTCTGAAATAAGTACCTGGAAGCAAGAGAATACACAAAAGCTGAGTTTGTCTTACAAGAACTAATCTCCATAGACTCCTCCATACTCAGTGTTGGTAGATAAGGTCTGCAGAGAGTGAGTCAGAGCATCTAAAATTAGTTTCCCACTCTAAATCACTCTCAGGAGAATCTGATCTATCGCCACTGATATCTGGGGACTCAGTGAGTAGTGATGGCCAATACAATTTAATTTTTTCAGTAT
This sequence comes from Strigops habroptila, assembly GCF_004027225.2. NCBI lineage: Eukaryota > Metazoa > Chordata > Aves > Psittaciformes > Psittacidae > Strigops > Strigops habroptila. The sequence goes on from NC_044279.2 coordinate 27,190,716, forward strand.
CTTGAGATCAAAAGAAGTATCATGATAGTGCTAAATATCGTGATACTATTCTTTTGGAGGGAATTAATGAACAAAATACTCATGCAGTCAGAAACAATAGCTCTACACAAGTGTGAAAAGCCTGCCTAACCTCAGAATGTTATAGATTTGTGTGTGACCCCATGGCTGTGTAAATTGCAATTTTTCTAAGGTGCCGCAGAATGTATCATCTTTTCTATGAAACTAGTTGCTCTGCCTATAGTCGATAACAATTTTACTTTACTTGACAGAAGTCATTCTCCTTAGCAGTTTTCCTCTGAGAGGATGGTTTAGTGAATTCTGAGAGTGTTCACTGTGGCTGGATTTCCTAGGGGAAGCTGGAAAACTTAGCAAATAGTTTGCTCTTACATTCAGACTGATCCTAGAAATCTAGACTAACAAAACTAGTAAGCTGCTTTGGAAATTGCACAGTGACTCCAGAACAATATGATTTTTTTCTAGTATTAGGAGCATCTAAATACCTGTGAAGTTACATACATGGAGCTGACAAACATGAGAAAACAGATCCACTGCTACCTAGGGAAAACCTACTAAAGTGTTTGTGTAGGAAGTTAGAAAGTATTGTCTGACCATGTCCCCCTTTCCTCCAGCTAAAAGTTACTCAGGTCCCTCTGGGCTTGGGTATGGATCTGCATAAAACTGTCTTCTTCTCTGCTGGTTCCACAAAGGGCTAGACATGCAGTGATGACTCATGCTCTATTAAGTGATGACTGGTTGCCAAGAGCATAGCTGAATGAAGGGCAAGGTGTTGCTTGACTTTCACTGGCGATACTGCAGGTGAAGAAGACACTTTGCAGATCTCAGGCTGAGGTCTGGCTAAATACACAACAATATCCAGAGGCATATTTTTGCTAGCTCACTGGCTTTCTGCTATCCAGCATGAAAGCAGAGATACTTCTGATTCAGACTCTGATCTTGAACCCCATTTTATCCATTTATCCAGTCATGACAGGGGACAAGGAATCCCAGTAATATCTTCCTAACTACAAAGTGGAATTCAGCAGAACCAGTAGGACGCTCAGGAGTGAAGGAAAATGACCTTTTATAATATTAACACACAGACACCAGGACCTTCAAAGTTGTCATGGTTCCCTTGGAATTGTGAGTGCAGAGCCCACGCTCTGAGATACCTGATGCGAAGCTGAAAGGGCTGAGCAAAGGGACCAGAGCTTCTAAAATATCTCCCTCTCCATGACTGTAGGAAAGCAGCTAGTGAGGAAACCTGGCACCAAATGCTGTACTGCAGAACCATTGCCGAAATGGCCAAGCCCCCTCAGATGGCTTTGCTAATGTAGGAAAGTCATGTGAAGAAGTCACATCACAATTATGGCTCATTGTAATTTTGCTACTGATTGAGCAACCTACTGGCTTTCAAAAACTGAAGACCATTTTGGTTATTTTTCCTTTCGGAAAGAACTACAAAATAGTGTGGCAATAGCATGAAATATATGTTCTTTAGTAGAACTATGAACACACACATATGAATTGCTGAACATCTTTTCAAAGTTAAAACTCTTAACATTCTAAGTGAGACTGAAAATTCAGTCATCACTGACTGGCCACATTTGGCTTATATATGCTTCTATTTTTACTAACAATACTTTGAAATGCGCTTTGATAGATGGTACAATGTATTAAAAATTTTGTGCTTACAGCTACTGCTTTTTTCTTCTTTTTTCCTTCCAACTTTTAAGGCATAGAATAGATATAATGATGTAAAACCTGAACTCTTTCTTTCACAGGTACATTTTAAGCTGCAGGTCCTATCCGAAAGACTTCTGCACCAGATCCATGCTCAGCAAACCTTCCAATCTCAGCTTCATCTCTCCTGCAATTGAATAATAAAATAAAAATAAATATGTGCACACTCTAATGAGCTAGGTGTGTCTGTCTGGTTAAATTCCACTATGTATAATATTTTCCCTTTGATAGAAGCCTTTAGAGTTTTAGTACAAAATTGCCCTTAACTCCTGCCAGCCATTCCACCATAACTCTTCAGTCACACACATACTTTGCTCCCTCCAGGTCATTTGTAATTGGCCTCTTTCCCTTTGTGTTCAGTAACCTTCCAGTTTTCTGCAGGCCTGTTCACAACTGAATTGATGCTAAAGAAAGAATGGATAAAGGCAGACCTGAAGTCTGTGCAGAGGATAGGTAAGGACTTGTGCTTCTCAATAGAAGTGGGTCAAAAACTACATTCTCAGATGCTGCTGAGACACCTGGTCCAAGGTATTTATACTACTCCCAAAGAGCTGCATTGTTTGAAATATGTCAGAAACTCTACTACTGTGAAGAAAATCTGGAAATACTCTGTAAACCAGTTGTGATAAACCATTGCTTAGTAGATACTTCAGACATATATGGGTATAGATCTACAGGCAGGAGCCCTGTTGTTTCTAAGGCGTCTTCTGTGAGAGCTGTTGGCAACACCCCCAGCCATCACAGTATGATGCCGGCCTTTCTGCCAAAGGGCCTGTGTGTTGGCTTGGAAATAGCTTAAAAGCTGCAGATCTTTTGAGATGAACCTTCCCCTCTGCACTTCCCCTACCTCCCAGACACACTGTGCAATTCTTTTCTGCATGCAAAGGGAGGATATGGGCTTTAGGGATATATTCATGAATAACTTCTACAATGTTTACATGAGGATTTTTAGGTAGTTTGCTTAGAAGTGTTTTGAATTGGCTGCATGAAATTGTCTTTCAATGTAATGAGCTTTTCTGAGCAAAACAGGACACTGCAACATGTAGGGGTCTGTGGTCTGAAGGAGCAGCCAAAGAGAATCAGGCATGAGTGGGGACATCATAAAGCAGGCAAAAGGAAAGCATTAGGAGGGATTTGAAGCAGTGCAGGAAGCTTGCACAAAGTAGAATATACTGTTATTCATTGTTAATTGTCCAAACACCTTGGGCGTTGCTGGTTATTTCTTCTGAATTCAGCATGAGGTGATTAAAAAGTCAATCAGTGAAGCCTGAAAAAAGTGCAGACCTGAAAGCTACAAAAATAATAAAGCAGAAAACATACTTAATCATATACGGCTGAATCTCATTTTTCCTCTTTTTCAGTCAACTTTCTAGTACATTGATGGTGTGCCCATCATTTTTTCTTATCTATGCTTTTCCTCATGATCTCCATAAAGCACCAGATTCAAAAAGAGGACATAAGGTATCCATAAACTCTTTTTTCCTGTCCTTACTTTTTCTGGTCTACAATATTTTTTCTTTTTTTTTTTATTATTTCACTTTCCACACTTTTCATTCCATTCACCACGAGAAGCAGGGTGAGAAGAGGGGGGACAGCCGTGGGTGAGATTTTAATAGCCAGAACACATACCATAACAATTGCTGTGTCAGCATTTTTCCATATGAGGCAGTTAGGTACTTTGTGAGCATGAGCTCCACCTGTGACCAACTAGGAGTAGACACCACTTCAGAGGTCAAAAAGAAGGTGATCTGAAAGAGATGGGTGTTCACAGAACCCTTTTGCAAATAGAATTAAGGTTGCAGAAAGCAACATTTTCTTCTCCTGTCTGCTTTCAGGAATCCGCCTATCATGAAATGGACCTAAACAAATCTCCCACACAAATACCCCCTCCCAAAAGGAGCTATAATGAGAATAGCTGTTTCTAATCCTGTTGCTCTGGTTTGATTTTGTGTTTTTTAAACCTCAGAGGAAAGAGTTGAAAAAGCAGCCCTGCTCCTTAAGATGTAGCCCTGGCTGCTGTAAGGTAGACATGATTTACACACAGTCTGTCAGACCCGCATTTCAACCAACATGAGCTAGTGATTTGTATTCATATAGCTCAACCATTGCTGTAAAGGTAAAAGAAATTAGACAAATTTAACCAAACTTTTAGCAGACAGCTTAGAGAACTGCTATTTACTCTAGAAATCTTTGGTAATCATGTAAATTTTGATAGACACACTCTGCACACAGCAAAATTTCTGTCATGTCAGTGAATACACTGTTCTCAGGCATCATCCTGCATTTTGAGAGAAAAAAATGAAGAGCAGTAGGATAAGAAGCATTAATAGTCTAAATATATTGTGTAGCCATATACTTCTGGGGAGCAGGCTAGAGAAACCCTGTTAAAAGAGCTCAGAAAATTCCAGAAGTTGAAATGCTCGGTGGCTGTGCTAGTAAACTAAAAAAAGAAGAAAGAAATTATTGAAAATAAAATACCTTGCTGATTCTGTGTTCAGATGGCTTTGAGTGCTGAGCCAATCTGAGGTCCAAGCAGAAAGGCTATAAATTCATACCAGAATTAAAAACAGCTCTTTGGACTCTGCATAGAATTGAAACAAGACCAAGACATATGTCTGCTATGAATACCTGTGCCCCACTGGAAGCAATCTTAACATTTACTGTTTGGCTAGAAGCTGAAAAGACTAGTCAACTATTTACTCAGAGGCTGGAATGTTACTGTCTATAAATATCTCTAGACTTCTGTTTGCCAACAAGCTGCTGAAATGGTGCCGTTTACTGCAGCTCTCAAAACTCCGGTGTCGCACATATGTATATATTGAAGCATTGCTAGACAAATAGAGCAGCTGTCTGAAAGAAAATCTGAGGGGGAACTCCTCACATCTATGTTTTAAAGTACAAAACATATTAACACTTTTATTTACTTTCATGAAGAATGGCAAAAAAAGTAGGAAAGCCTCTATAAAGAGTATTTATAGGTTTGCTACCTAGTTTTGCTTTGTTTTTTTCAAAACCACTTTAAAATTATAGCAAATGTGCACAGGATTCTGTACATTAAAAAATATTTGTTAATAAATTGCATAGTATTCTACTTCAACACTGTTGCAAATACATTACCAAAATTTGTCCCTAAAATAGTAGCTCTGGGATATCGCTTTTATGATGTTCTGGGAAATTTCCTGAAGACATAGCACTTTGTCTCATTTTTCAAAGAAGTTTTGTGATACAGGAACAGAAGAAGCCTATTAGCTGCTAAACATAGTATTTCTCAACATCCCCTGCTACTACAACAGCAGAAAAGTTGAGAAAAAAATTCTCAAGTGAATTGCAGTGTTTGATAAATAGGAGCAAACCTCTGTCACCACAGCAAAACTTCCACTGAGTTTAGGTGTTAGTACATGTGAGCACAGTATTATAATAATAAACTATAATAATTGCACAGAATTAAACAATAAAAAATAAAATTCCTGGAAACCAGATTCTTTTCCTTTACTTCGGTCTAGTTTTCAGGAAGAGAAGGGTTTCTTAGAGTATGCTTCTTTATTCGACCACTGGCAATTTTGAATTAACACTGAAGCAGTCAGTGTTAACCTGAAGAGCAGTTTGAATTAACCTGAAGGGCAACTGTGAAGAGACTAGTTAAGGTAAGCAGTCTGTACTTTCCTAAGGAGTCCTACTACCATGCAGATATAATTTTACCTAAACTTAAACGGAAGAAAATCTCATTAAGCAACAAGGCTGGCAGATTTTTTAGAAGTGGTCAATGTTTATTCAGTGAGTAAAAAAGAAACAGATGACAACAGTGATAACAGTGAGAACAACCCAGCTCATATATTCAGTATCCAAAATCCAATTGAAAACTAGTATTTTGCTTCTTTTTCTTTACTGAAGGTGGTCTGACTAAGGGATTTTTGCTTATATTCTGACAAAGTTCCATCAAAAATTAAATAAAGGGGATGGCTCCTGTGAAAGCTGCAAGGACTAAGACATCAATGAAATTCAGAGCTTCCCATTTACTTTGTAATGTTGCAGTTCAGGAGGGAAGAGAAGTGCCAAATCTGATGTCAGCAGCCACCCATATGGCGAAGGAGAACTAGAATCCCCCAAATCCCTTTAAATAGCTTACCGAGTGCTATTTTTAACATGAAGGTGAAGGGTACACTCTGAGAGCAACATTCACTTCTTCATCAGACACAAGGCTGCTAACAAAGCTGTCACCTCCACCCCTCCCACAACCACCAGTGTCACCATTTGCAGCTCCAGTGCCAGCACCTTCAGTGCCTCAATCATCTCTGATACTGCCCTCTCCATCATCAGCACCGATGAATTTCTCACTATTGCTGCTCCTGATACAAGTCTCGCCAGCAGCCCTTTTAAACACCTTTGAGCCTCTCCTTCCCTCTCTCTCACATTGAAACATTTCAGCTGACAGTCTATTTTTTAAATGCTCAAGTGCTGGCTTTTAAAGCATTTGATGTCTCTAGCATTTCAGCCTCTTTCTTCACACCTTCTGCTCATAGGGCCAAGCAATATGTGAGGAATTTCTTTTGGTTTCCAAAACCAATATCCTTTGTTTTCTTTTCACAAAAATCCACCTCATGTCCATGTTTAGTTGAAGCACAATGGAAGAAAAATAAACTTTGTACAGTATTGTCAAAAAATATCAACACAGCACATGCACTGAATTGCTGAAAGACAAAGGATTTATCTATATTAAAAATGTCTTTAATTTGTGAAAACTGGAAATTTGCCAGAATGGCTTGCTTGTTAATTTAACCATTGAACACAGACCCTAAATTGCTGTTTGCGAGACTTTTACAGACATGAAAGATGTTTTTTTCTCTCACTCATCTGCTTGTATTTTTAAGACAGAAAGTCATTAGAAAAACTGATTATTATTTTTCAGCTCAAAAATATGTACATCGCCTTTCTTGCTGAATATTAAGTCTGCTGTGGCTTTTCCTCAGGATCTGTGAAACTGTAGAATACTAGAGTGAATCAACACGGCTAAAATTAAATGGCAAGAACTAAATCTACATTCCGCTTCAGCAGCTGTTGACATAAAGTGAACATTTCTTTCCTGTTCATAAAAGCTAATCACAAACACAAGTACCTCAATCCATGCACATCTTTAGAATGAATTATGCATTCCCTAATGGGCATAAGAACTAGGAAAACAAGATGCCATCATTAATTTGGAACACAATAAGTTCAGGAAAACTCATCTGTCCTAATAAACTGAAAATCCTTGCAAACCCTGTATTAAATGTCAAAATCTACAAGATAAGTCACCTTCAACTAGAGGATAAGGTGGATGTGTGTCTCAATTTTGTTCTCTGTGCTCGGCAGATTTTATTTGGGTGTAAATAACACTCTTGTTTTAGTGATGGAAATATTTCTGTTTGTTCATCACTTTGTTGGAGCCCATACCACTTTGCAAAAAGATATGCTGTCTTTTAGAACATCTCCCTCGAGCTTAATGCTGCTACCTAGATCCCTGTGTTATTAATGCTGTGGGAAGAATTAGAGCTCCCGTTTCAGGCTCTCTCTATATTCAGGAATCTGCATTTATGATCTTTCAACAGATCACACCCAGAAGAATTTGGAGATGTGTGTATTATGTCTGTGGAGAAGAGATTTGGTTAGTCTTCAAGGAAAAGACAGAAGATACCTTCAAAAGAGCTGATTGTCACAGATTTGACACTCATCTGTTTTTAAAATCAGAGAATTTACACTATTTCAATCTGGGCCACCAGAATAATGAATAATTTCCAAATGTCTTTGACACTGAATTGAATAAGTCATTCAGCCCAGTAATATAAGAAATAGGCCAAGAATCTCACCCTACTCATTTAGGCAGAAAGGAAGCCCAAGGGAGGAAAGAGGTAAAATATCACCCGTCTTACTCCTTCACTGGACCCAGCTGTCCTCGCCAACACAGAAAGTACAAGATCTTGTTTCTGTAAAGGCAGATTATGACCAATAACACCATATATAGAGAGGTTTCTAACTATGCTTTAAAGTCTTTTATTTATCAATTCATTAAACACAACATGCAATCATCTGAGTTTGTTCATCTTCTTTTTAGGACTTTGGCTACACTTTCCATTAAGGAACTTTTGATTAAAAAGTATGACTTTAATGCCATATCAACATGTGATGGTAAAAATTTTACAATGAGAAAACACTAAGTTAAAAATCTGAGGTCCCATATCTCCTTGATTAGTAGAAGTGCAACACAAGAAAGATCAAATGACTGGAAGAGCATAGGAAAAACAAAACAAGGAGGAGAGTGGGTGTTGAGGAAGTAAAGAAAATGGTAAATTCCTGAGACAAATTAGTTTGACAGTTCAATGCATCACTGAAATACTAGCCTAGCCCCATGTATAATTTTTATGAACCACAGCTAATGCCATCTCTTTGTAGAAGCAAAAGCAAAACTTTGTGAGTTACTTACAGATATTACTAATTGTCATCAAATACAGCCTCAGAACAGCACTCACTCACAAAATGGTGCTCACCATCTGCAGCATTTCAAGTTGACCTGTTATTCCTATAAAGGATAATGTTCAAAACAGCACTGTGGGGTATAAGACTCTTCTGTCTAACTGCTATGACATGAATGACTGACAAGTTCTTAAAATGAACTGCATTTTCAAGTTGAAAAGGGGGGACCAACTACTTCTGAAACTTTAATTACATGCTTCAGATACACACGTGTACATAGCCTCACACCACACACCCTCTACACTAATGTCTCACTGGAATGCGATGCTTAAATATTGTTTTCCCCCTCTTTTTTTTTGGTCTAATGTTCTTTAAACCTCACACTCAGAAGGAAGCCATGTAGGTATCAAATGAAGAAGCATTGTAAAACAGTCTTGTATTTTCAGTTACCCTTCCAGCAGATGAAACACTGCCCATAGGGTAAAGTCAGACCAGTTGTGTCAGCTAACCTGACCCAGATTTTTATTTTTACCCAAGTCCCACTTTCCACTTTTCCATATTTGACCTGGTGCTTTAAATGAGGATAAAGAAATCCAGCTTTCTTTTAAGAAGCTGAGGTAATGCCTTCTCAACAAGGCTGGTGCTGTAGTGGGAAATAAAGACACAATACCCCCAAAGCAGGCTACTGATGCTAGTGGACCATTCCCTGAGTCTTTTCTACTGTAACCACAGTCAGACCAATCTCTCTAGTTTTGCCTAAAGGCACCTTCATGTTACCAGAGAGTACTTTCTACACTGTCTCCAGAAAAGTGTGACTAATTTCTTTCTTATTCACTGCCTTTTCACTGCACACACAGATTTTTGACAGCCTGTCCTAGTTTGGTCCAGTCCTGTACTCCAGCCTGCTGGCCCATGAACCACTGCTTCAATGTCATTCTCATAATCCATCAGCGACCACTTGTCTCTTGTACTCATCCAAATCTCCCATGTGTCTAAGGACCCAGCCTCACGAAAGATAACATCTACTTCAAATGTGATTCCTGCATATCAGTAACACTCCTTGAAAGCTAAGTTCCACCCAAAAAAAATTGCTTTGCAGGATCAGGGCGTTAAGTTTTAACTGACTATCTACCAAATATAACTCACATCCTCTTCATTTCTCTAAGGGAGCTGATTCACCTTCATTACTCTTTCTGCTGTGGATGTTCATTTAGCATTCTGACATAATCTAGTGCCTCACTGTGTGATGCTGATGATGTTTTTGTCAACATGAAGAATGCAGTACAATTGTTGCAGAAATTGTCTAAGAAACTGAGACCTTAATATGTACCATCTGTTTTACAAAAAAGCTCAATGTGGTAATGCATTTGCAATACCAGAAGCAATATCTCTAAGACATGAAATGAACATATGCTGTCTAAGAGCCTTCAGGCTGACATTGAAAAAGAGAAAAGATAGTACTTCAAGGCAAATATTGTCCCAGTAGAAAGACTGCCAGAACCAATATGGCTCAGTCTATTGACAAGTCTCTGGCGAACAGCATCATATAAAGACATGCACATTGTTATGGGTTGTACAGCTCTATGCCCCATTTTTTCAGCTTGGGAAAAAGTAGAGAACACCTTCACTGTCACACTGGCTGTTCTCGTGTTTCGGATCAACAGATGTTGTCAGATGAAGACATCCTGTCCATTATTCTTTGATTAACTACTTCTTTAAAACAAGTCAATGAAACTCACGCTAGCTTCTTTACTAGGTTAAGAAAGCAGTCTGCTTGGAAGGAAAGAACTGAAAGAATCCTCTGCTTTCTAATGGTTTTTTTTTCTTTTTCATTAGTAAATTAATACATTTTATGCATGAAGATATTTGTGATTCTGAAACTAAAATGGTATCGAAACTACAATAGCTAGTAATGAATTTTATACTTACCAGAAAATACAGTAATTTTATTTTAAAATCTGTTATCCTTAAAGGAAATGGTCTAAGTCCCGTCAGTCACAGTTTATACCAACATAATCTAAAATGTATATTCCTTTCAAAGAAGACATAAACAAATAATGCTATGTCACAGAAATGCCTATCTTTGGGTGACATTTTATTTGTTTTCTTTTACGGAAAAATAATAACTGAAAAGTAGCCTCTTCCAATTTTGGCAAATTGGACACATTCTCTGGATATCGCTTTTCAAAAAATATTTTGGTTTGTTAGATTTGGTGGGCAAGGGGAGCAAGCAATTTTAAACTAAAGGAGGGACACAACTATGGGAGGGGGCTATGGGAACTATTAAACTCTATATATGAATTTCCTGCTGTCCATAATAACATCACTACCTTTCACAATGTAATGGAATCTAGTGAGTTCTTTTTGAAGTTAATGCAACAGTGGTTAAAAAATATTGTTTTAGGAATACACCTGGGTTTTCTGCTTAGAATACTCAAGGATACTTAAAGATATTACTTGGTATGTATGTTAAGCAGACGATTAAAATCTGAGGGTTTAGGTGTTACTCCTGATGTCATTAAAGCTATACCATCTTAAAAGTGATGAACACACTGATAACATGGGCCCGTGTTTGTAGACTTAGAATATATGTGATGGAACTTAATAGCTTCACACCTAAAGATGGCTGCAACCTTATTAAATTCTTATAGGCAAATGAGGATTCGGGAAATCCACAGCATTTCTCCTGTGGATTTTATTAGTTCCACAGGAGGGAGTCTTTCTTCTACAGATTATAGATGCTACAAGCATGCTAAAGGAGCTTGTAAACAGTGCTTGAGGAAGCTACTCTTCTTTAGATCTCAGAAACTCTGCAGGAGGTAGCTCTTCCACACAGATCTTAGAAGTACAGGCTATTTTAAGTACAGTATAATTCTAATTAACTACACCATCAATTATGTCAAACAAGGGCACAATCACTGACCTTTCACTAAACACAAAGAGAGGAGGACCAAAGGAAGACCTCACATCACCATCTCTGGAGACTATGGTGGATACAGACATCACAAAAGTGTAGAAATCTTGTGTAGCTACCTAGCTGTTTCTCTGTCATGTGGTCAATAGTGTGCTCTGTATTAGGAGGGTTCTTGCTCCCAAATCTGCCTGATGTTTGGTAAGTTCTGTGGATTCACAAGGTGAAAAATTTCAAGACCAGGGCATTCACTTCTTCCTCTAAAGCTTTTTCTATAATCAGAAAAATAAGGCAATTTCAGATACAAATCCTTTTTGAATATGTAAGTTTTAACAAAGAGCTGCTGTGAGAACCAGGAGAAAGCAAAACAAAATAATAGAAAACATTGTTTTTTTAAAAAAGAAATATCAGCAAAACCCTTTGTTACTACACCTAGTCACAGCAGGAATTAATAATATAATTATTACTAGTATATTGTATCTATGAAAACCCTGCAGATAGGCAAATGAAATGTTGAACAATAAGTACTGACAACTAGCTGAGCTAAACACTGTTGTGGGACTTTTGGAGGCTATTTTGAGATCCATAAAGTGTGATTTAAAATACTGAAGTAATAATCTAAGTTTCCATATTTAATAATTTCAGCCTTTTCAAAAAAAATTTTCAGTGTCCTGATAGCATTGTTTAAATGAACAGACAACTGTTTTGAGGCACCATTTTATCTTAAATAACTTCCCTAATACAAATATTTCAAAATCAATGTAAAATAAATTTCTAACACCATCAGCAAAACAGCTGAATGGTTTATGTCAAAAAGCACACAATGAGCAAATTTCCAGTAAAGCCTGACATGAAAACCTACAGTATGAAGAACAAAGCGAAGATGATATATAATGTCTCCATCTATTCTTTCCAAGTGCTGCCCAAAACAAAACCCCTACAAATATAAAGCCTTTTAGAACAGATGTTAGTGAACAAATTTTCCTTCTAAGATCTGAACTGCTGTCTTGATGTGTCTATTTCTCTCTATTAAATATCAAGGGAGCACAACCATTTAATAGGACTAGCACTAAGGGGATTAGCCCAGGCATCTGCAAACTACAAAGGTTTAACAACTTGTCCCTTAAAAATTGACCTCTTTATGTAAACAAGAAAAGGAACCTAGATCTGGCAATCCACTCTGTCACTCCTAGGCAACTCACACTTGATCTGGAAAACACCCCATCCCCCTCTTACACACTGTAAGCAGAATAGGGACACTGGGTATAAAATCTGTTACATCTTAAGTCAAATACGTAGAAACCTTTTCAGTGAGAAAGAGAGAATAGAATTTGATCACCTGTTGAACAGAATTGACTGGGGAATGAGAAGAGGCATGGAGAAGAATGGAAGAAATAAATAAAATCATGGACAAGACGATGTCCTCACTATTGAAAATTCTGATAATAAGAATTCATCTCAGCTAACATCAGCTATTAGTTCTTCACAAGTTCGTTGTTTAAGCTAATCACCTAGGCTCCCTCTCTAATCAATGGAAGGTAACAGACACACCCCGAGAATAATCAATCCTATCTATTGAACTGAATACATTTCCTCTGGAAGAACCTAACTCTCCTCATTGACTGTAGTGAAAACCCAGATGGTTTTCTTAACCTGGACGCCTGTCTTTTAAACTGCTAAAGCTAAATGAAATGAAATTAATGTTGTTTGCATTATGAAGAAGAGGTACAGGGCTTAAGCAAACTCTGCTGTTTTTCTCCTTTGTTCTCCCCCTCATTCCTATAAATATCTGCTTTGCTGACTGCTTTATCTATATTGTTAGAAGAAGTGAAGAATGTCTTCAATTTCTCTGACAATTTGGTATATCATCTTATCCTCCGTTTTGCCAAAAGCTCGTATTGCACAACATGCTGCAAGTGCTGCTCTGAAATGCTTCATTTGAGTCTTGAACTGCAAGTGTTACTGTCACAAATAACAACTGTATGCCTTCCATTTTCAGTAGCACTGGGACTGTATGAGTGCAAGTCTGTTCACACACAGGGAAAAGTAGTTTTTCTTTGGAAATCTAGACAAAGAGCTAAAATAACCCCCAAAATATAAATTAAAAATAAAAATTAAAAAAAAAAAAAAGGAAAAACTAGCATGAGGAAATTATAAGGACAGGATGGGACAGAGGGATGCCTGTCTGCCTAGGGCACCTAGGCAAATTAATAAACAGTTTGATGGTAAATATTAATTTGTACCAGAAGCTCATCGATAAGACTCTTACTAGGAGACAAAGACAGACCAATCATTCAGGTATATTACCCACAAACCTCCAAATGCTGAGTAACACCATACCTTGAAACAGGACAGATGCTCATTTGGTCTAAAAAATGTGACTACACAGGCTATAATTTGTGAAATATAGACCTGACAGACACAGTGTGCATAGTACAGCACTGGGAGAGACCAGTTAGAATGGTTTAAAGGAAAAGCTCCTCCAAAAAGTATTCTAGATATGGGCAGTTAATACTGTCTCCAGCACAATATTACATAGAGAGGAATAGAAATGAATAAAAGCATTGCAGAGATAGGATCACGTATATAATCTGTAGTTTGGATTTACTAGAAATGTCAGTAGAATTTAACACATTTCTTTAGGCGTAGCTTTGGTGGAGGGAATGAGAATTGAGTCCCTCTTATGGTCCAGCATATAAGGGAAGAAAAATGACATACCTGAAGACCACACAAGACCACATCAGATTTGCAGTTGCACTTTGCTCTGGTCTCTATTTCGTACTCTGTCAGAATTTAGTCATTCCTATACATTTAAATGAATTCTTTAAAGCTGGGGAATACCAAGAAATCTTTGTGAAATATTACTTTTTTGTTTGTTTATTTTTAACCTCTCAATTTTTCTATTTTATAGGACTGGTTTCCTTTTTCTTGGAAGTCCTTAGTTAAAACTGACTCATGTATTTCTGTTTATCTTCACTACCTCTGTCACCACTGTTGTTTACACTGAGTGTTTAAAAAAAAAAGCTTTGTCTGGTTTTTAACTTAAAAAGCAAGGATTGTCCAGGAAAACATGCACAACTCTCATTTTTTTTTCTAATGTGAAACCTGCATTTTGAAGATAATTTTCTTCAGATGTTCCTCTGATGAACTGAACTCTTGTTCTTCAACATCTGAATTTTATTATTTGTGATAATGAGCACTGTTGAGCATGTGGAAAGATTTAGATCAAGTGAGACAGCAAGCCAAACCTGAACGTTGACCTTCTCCTCCAGCCTCCTTCATGATGTGCTACCTAGTAGTATTTATAAAACTGCTCACTTTTTAAATGATTTTTTTTTTTTTTAATTTCCCCATTCAAAAATAATTACAGAAAAACGAATTTATGTTTTTTATGGTTTACCACAAAGTACTTCACACATTTCTATTTATTGTATCTGGCCAGAATATTGTTACAGTAGCTATTGTTCATTCCATCACTGAGTATATGTGACTTGTACAATGAACTGTAGTGAGTCAAATAGTGGTGACTAATAAGACTAATAAGACTTATTCTATGTTGGAGCTAACAAATCCTTTATCAGTACTTCAACCATTCTGCTTACGTGGCCTCATTGTTAAGATTATGCCTTTCATCTATGCGAACTAATCTCTTTCATATACAATTTTAGCAAGAAGCTTATAAAATGTGTATTAAAGCAGTATTAACTTGTCCAACAATAAAAAGTACAATTAGGCTTCCAACACAGAGCATTACTAATTTGCATAAAAACCTCTCTAACCCATTCTTTTTACTGCAGAATATAACCAAGAGGTTACATTCTGTACCACGCACCAGTAATTTACTGTAAAATCAGTAGATAGCTGTACCTGTGTAATAGTGTTCACTTTCTTTGTGAAAATCTTTTAAAAGTGAATTTACATGCTGAATGTATCAATAGGAAATAATATTAAAGATCATTACACTGAATGACCAAGTACAATGTGTTCCTTTGATAAAATCCTATAATGCAATAACTCAAGACTTACTTATTGAGAGTACCTATCCTGATAGAGTCACAGGTAGGGTCACAAGGTAGACTCAGTTTTATCATACTTTCCAGTTGCAATAGCTCATTTTCATAATGTACTATTTAAGCAAGAAACTTGTAAGAACTGTAGAAGAGTAATAATGACCATTCTATGCATAAAAATGTATAAATAGTTAGGCTTCCAACACTAAGCATTTCCATCTAAGAAGATTACTTAATATCCCTTTTGCAAAATTTCTCATTTCCATAACCAAATAGGTGCTATTGTCTATTCACTATCCAAGTACTACACCTCTTTGTAGCACTACCAGAATTTCTTTTCTGTGTGTACTCTGGAATATATTAAATTAGATTTGTAAAATACATGCCACCTAGTAAATAATAGTAAGACATGATTCATGCTGGATTTAGAATCCCTAGAATTAGCTGAAAGAAAATCGGAACAAACTACTTGTCATTAACTGCTTCTGCCTACAGAGAGAACAGAAATTCCTCATGACTAGAGATGTTTGGCCTTCTCTTCACTTGCTTAATAAAGAATAGTATTTCCTTACCAAGGTAACACAAGATGACATCGCCTCAGGTCACTGCAGGGCATGTCATATCATGTAACACAACATAACCTGATGTAACCTGATCCAACAGGCCATGTGCCTGTTGCCTGTTCGTAGAAAATATTTACCTTTTTTCAGAAGAGAGGAGGACATGTCACCGTAGATAACAAAACATTAGCTCTACCTTTTAGTTCAAAGGCTTCTGTGTCCACAATTAACTTGGAATTTAAGTCCAAATCAGAAGAAATAATAAAATTTCCTCTTCAGTTATTCAATGTTGTCTATACTGACAAGGAAATTTCTATAGTTACCTTTTAAAGAAACTATATTTAATCAACAAGGGTTTAGATGAGAGAGAACCTAAATATGCCCTGTGAAATGATACTACGTCCCCCCAAAAAAACCCCACCACCAACAAAAAAACCACAACAACAACAAAACCAACAACAAAAACCAAAACAACAAACCAAACAAAAAAACCCCACCACCACCACCAAAAAAAAACCAAAACCCGAAAACCCAAAGAAAGAACTAAACTCATCGAGACATTAAAACCACTAATAACTCAATTTTTGCAGATCTCAGGAACATGTCAGTCTGTCCATTTCAAGATCAGCACAATTCTCCACTATGATATTTTGCTGATACATTGAACCATTGAATGACGGTGTATTTTAAAAGAATAACAATGAATTATGTTATAAATGTTAAATGCACTTATTCCATTATTAAGCCAAGGAAATACTAATCTATAACAAACTGGTGTGTTACTGATCAAATTATTATATAGCTAATGAACTTTTAAAAATATCTAATTGGAGCTGTCAGCATAAAACAACCTCATACTTCTAAATACTTTAATGCACTACTTTTGAAACCTTAATCCTCTTGAACTCTTTTCTGAAACAAATACCAAGAGTTAAGGAAAAATATTTTTAGAAATTAATTGTAAGAGGAAAAAACACTAACATTAGTCCAAATTAACAAGTAAGAAGCCTAATTCAATTTTAACAAAGTTTCAAAGGTTTGCTCTGTTAATTAGATAAAGTAGTATAATTTTTTCTTACGCTCATATGAGATGACGCACCAAATAATACAGACAAATTCCCCCCAAATTTCCTGATCTTGCAACTCTCAGGTAAGTATGTGTTCTACACCTTTTTGATTTTTATTAAGTTCCTAAAAAAGAAGTTTATTCAAGAAAGGAAAAGAAAGGGAAGGGAAGGGAAGGGAAGAGAAGGGAAGGGAAGGGAAGGGAAGGGAAGGGAAGGGAAGGGAAGGGAAGGGAAGGGAAGGGAAGGGAAGGGAAGGGAAGGGAAGGGAAGGGAAGGGAAGGGAAGGGAAGGGAAGGGAAGGGAAGGGAAGGGAAGGGAAGGGAAGGGAAGGGAAGGGAAGGGAAGGGAAGGGAAGGGAAAGGGACGGAGGGGAGGGAAGGGAAGGGGAGGGGAGGGGAGGGGAGGGAAGGGAAGGGAAGGGAAGGGAAGGGGAAGGAGACACATCCTACCTTTTCATAAAGATTAGATTTTTGCCAACATATTTAATCAACAACAAATAACCACATAACTTCCTTGTTATAGCTTTACTCTTTCAAAGATTCATCCCCTTCTTTTACAGTAATTTTACAGGAAGATGTCCTTTTTTCTTCCTTTTTATTGTAGAGTACCTTTTTGGGAACTGTAGGAAGGATAATAATTCATTAAATAATGATTATTATTATTACAAGCATTCATGCAGGAGTTTCAAGTTCAAGACTATGATGTTTATTCTTTCATACCATATCTTAAAAATCTGTATTTATTACAGTGTTCTGTTTCAGCATTTTCTTTTTTGTATGTACATTATGTATATTTATGTGAAGATTCCCAATTAAACAAATGCAACTACAAACTAATATTTTACAGAAATGGAGATTTCCTGGAGCAAACTGCTCTTGGGTATCCAAAATCCTTTATTTTCCTCTGGAGTTTATTGCCTTGGCAAGCAGGAGT
Source organism: Strigops habroptila (assembly GCF_004027225.2). NCBI lineage: Eukaryota > Metazoa > Chordata > Aves > Psittaciformes > Psittacidae > Strigops > Strigops habroptila. The sequence continues at coordinate 27,208,384 of NC_044279.2, forward strand.
GCAATAAGTAGAGGTACAAAATTAGAAGGCTGTTTTTAAAGTGTGGTCTTTTTCAGCCTCACATTATGTTCAAAAATCAGTGCTTAACAAATATGAGAATAATTGAAAAAGCTGGATCTGAATGCTTTTTATGCTTGAAGCAAATTCTAATCACTGTATCTGAACACCTAATTTGATAAAGCTGCAATTTGGGTCTGAACTTTGCATCCTTGGCATGTTTAGTTTCGAAACATTAAATTAGTTTTAATCCTCAGCAGTGAAAACCTGCCACCATTCTTTGCTGGTAGTAATATACAAAGGCATGAGCAATACAATCGCCTCAGAGGAAATACTGCTTTACTGTTTCCCCTCAGTTTGACCCTTGCTAGCATGCATGAATCAAATCAAGAGCTTGAAGATTTTGCAGACCTGGATTAACATATTTGCAAGGCTCAGTTGGATTTTCACAAAGAAAGAAGATATGGAAAGAAAAACTCTTTATTGTTTATGGAAAGTCTGATAAACATGTGGTCAACACCTGGATTTTAAAGGGATTCTATTCCTTGCTCAAGAAAAGTACGATAACCACCTTCTGAGGTGTTCAAACGATAAAACAATATAATAGCAACAAAAAGAGCAGCCACATGTTGTTTTCTTCACCTCTTTGATTTTGTTTAATAACAATGAATCAACTTTTAAAAATAAAAGAGTAAAGTAACAGGTTAAAAAGAAAAATCCCTATAAAATGTGCATTAAAACATAGGAACATATGTACCACAAGGCATATGTTTTCCTAATAAACATTTTATACTGTGAAAAATCATACTGGTGAATGCATTACCATATGACAGTGTTTTACATCTTGGAAATGCCTGATAAAACTGCTGTATGCGAATGGTACAAAATTAATGCTTACTAGAATTTCTGTACATCCCACTGACCTCTGCAGGGTTAATGAGAGAAAATTCTGTCCTTTAAGCGTAAAATATTGCTGTTTAGTACAGGCAAATATATGCACAAGAAATTGCACTAAATTAGGATTGAATTCTTGCTAGTTTTTCTGCCAGTATACATTAGAAGAAAGGCAAAAGGCATCTCCATACTAACACAGCTCTCGGTAATCAGGAGATGCATTGGCATAGCAGCACTTTTGCAATCACTGGACCATTGTCCCTATTCAGCTTGTACGGTAAAGTGGAATTACTTTTTTTTTTCTGTAAAGTACATAGTAAATATAGTAAACATAACCTAACTATAAATATATAGTAAATATATAACCAAAGAAATATATGGGCCCAAATGAGAAGTCAGTATGTGGCAGATCAGACTTGTAGGCTATTTTATATACCAGCCATATGACTCGAAACTGGTAAAACCAACTATTTTGGAGAGTGAAATACTCTTCATTAAAGAAGCAAAGGGAGACTTGCTCCATTTTAGATATCTAACTTTTAATGTTCTAATAATAGGTGAGACAAAACCCATTCCAAAAGTGAGGACTGTGGGACTTACTTTGCACTTATGCCAATCAATGGAAGGCATTCACCAGTCAGGGCTTCCAACCAGCCAGATCTAGGAATTTGCAGGAATACACTACATCTTTTCTGCAGAAATTTTCCTATGAGAAATGGTAAAATGATGGTGAAAGGCTGGCTTGCACTCTGCTTTGAGGTTTAACTCTTTCCTAAATAGATAAACCTGTCAAGCTTCCTGGAATTACAACGCTATATCTGCAGAGGGTGAGCTGTAGTCTGAAGTTCTTGTGAATAGCAATAGTTTTAAGAGTTTATATCTAAAAGGAATACAAGATGTAATAACTCTAGCCTTACTTGGAAAAAAAAATTGCAGAATTTTAAATTTTAAGCAGCATATTGCTTCTAAAATTCATGTACTTTTTTTTTTGCTTATCAGGAAACTAGACATACATTTAGATGTGATATTCAGGTAAGCCAAATTCATTTCAGTATCTATCTCATTGCCAACAATTCCCAGAAAAAAATGTAAAGAAGTAACAACTGTGTTACAGATTAAGAGGGAAAACTCAGGGACTTCCTATTCAGTATAGTAAAGACTATTTTCACTTTGTTAAAAATTTTGCATATATACACCAAACAAAACCTGAATAAGAAAAAAAGTGAATTTGTCACACTGTATGGCAACACATTTTTAGAAAGAATCTATTTATTTCAGCTAACATTTTGCCTCTGCACTAACACCCTATTCAACGATAATTGCAAGTTATCTGACTCATGTCAGAGTTTCAGTAGAGTGCATTTTGGTTTAAGGTAGAACTTCAAAACAGCTTATTAAGCAAAATAAAAACAGAGAAAGACATTGTCCATCCACTGAGACAATGTTAAGTATATGAGCACTGAAGCAGCTCAGTTGCACCTCAAAGTACATTCATATCACACTTTGAAATCTTATGGCCTGATCCTGCCACATGCCAATGTGCTCTTTTCACACCAACTATGCAGACAAAAGAACTCAGAGGGCTAGACCTTTATACATTTCATTGTTTACCTGACGTTTATCAATCGGAAACACTGGCTAACTTGAAAAAGCTCTATTATGGGGAAACACAAAGAATGTGAATTTTCTTCTCTGTTATTAACAGATATCTTTCACTTTTACTGTATACATCAAGCTGCCAAGTAACATATCTTTGTGAGCAGAATATTTGAATTAAGCAGCTTTCAACAAAGAAACTATATAGTTGCCAAAGGAACAATGATTTTTATTTCATGTCTAAAGAGGGTTTTACAGACTAAAGCAAACTTGGAAAAAGAAAAACTTTAATGGTAAAAAGATGTAGCTGGATGGTGGGGAAAGAATAGATGCAATTGTAACGGGTTTGTTTTTCTAAGCTGTCTGCTGAGAAGAGTCAGAAACTCTTCGCTTTTGAAAACTTCGCTTTGTTTCTCAAATTTTGTGATTTGCTCCTGTCATATGTAAATTTATATGTAGAACATTATCTTAAGCAATAAAACATATTTAAAGAAAGAGAAATTATGACATTGTCAACTCCATATGTTAAAATCTCATTAAACTGTTCTAAAAATTATGATTTTGTTAAATATAACAAAAGTTTTAAGAAAGCAATTTTTATAGTTCTTTCATTTGCATTCGCATGCCTGAGCCTCTACAAATAACTAAGGTGGCAAAGTCAATCTTTTCACACCAAATTCATAAGCTAGAGACTTACTTTTTAGAAGTGAAAGATGGCATTTTTATATACTGCTTTGGCTGCAAGATTTGGTGCTATAAGAAAAAGCACTATAAATGGTGAGGGTTACCACAATGAAAGGTGGTTCAAAGAAAAGACAAGCCATTGCAGATTAAACCTGAGAAGCCGTATTACAAAATATCTTGTCTGGACTGAATATTGTTGAAGTATATATACTAACATGTACATACATGTAGGGCTTTGCAAGTATTTTCTGCCTTTCGATGCTCAGTTATGGTCTATCCTGAGCAACCAATTCTTTTATTTCTTATAAAGAACACAAAGTGTATACTCCCTTGGTTAAACTAGAAATCAAACTGAGTCACATAATACACACCTAAATCAGGAACAAAAAATTCTTGAAGAGACAACTGCAGAATATTTACTTTTCTGTACACAGGGAGCAGCCACTTCTCAAGTTTGGACATGATTAAGAACTTTCCCATACCTGAAATCAAAGAGATCATTTCTCATATTCAACATTTCTGAAAATAGTGAATGAGCCTCTCTAGTGTTAATTGTCTCTGTGAAAGACAGACCAAAAATGTTGTCTCTGTATTCCAGAGGCATTAGTAATGTAATGTTAGGTAGTGATTGCAAAGGTTGGTTCAATTTTTTTTATGTTTGAGAGATTTATCACATTAATGAAAGCAAAATAAAGTCCTACCTATATTAGCTATACTTTAACAGAATAATTTTTTGTTTGCTTAAATAAATCAGTCACTAAACCATAAGGACTTGAGTTTAAATATTATATATATATGACATAATACATTTAAAAATAAGCTAAAGGCCATCTTACGTATGAATCCAGGACTGGAATCTCTCAAAACTTGGTCAGAATAAGCTACTACTAAAATAAGGGAGGTGAGGCAAGGAAGGAAATAGGAGATTAACGAGTTTCCTGCTGGAGACAACCAAAGTTTCAGAGAGATGGAGAGGCCTAGGAGAAGAAGTAGAGGGACAATAGATAGCTCAAATTCTTGAACAAATTTTACTCTGAAAATATGGCTTCATTACAACACTCAGAAACCTATTAGTCCAAGAGCCCAGCCACCCTTCCCAGAGACACGCACAGTCTAACCAGCTTAGAGGGGTTCTGAGAGTGTGTGTGGTCCTCTACTCAGCTGGACAAATTAATCTCTCTGTGGTAAGAGAAAATCACTAAAGTATGTGATTTTAACACAGGACAATAAAGTGACTCCAGGGTTTTATTCTAAACTTACTGACCGAAGCTCTCTTAATGTGACAAATGTTTATGGATTCTTCTAATTACAAGTCTGGTTTAAAGCTAAGACACTTAGAGAATATGGCTCTCTTTCATAAAGTTTCCAAGGTTTTCCTATAATAATCAATTACTATAATGAGTTTTTTTAAAGCTGCCATTTGTCACTTTCTTAAAATATATAAACTACCCAGTATAAAGATAAATATCTAGAGCCAGCCTACCCTGAGGCCCTCTACCAAAGACGTCCATTAAATCATAATCAACTGGGAAACCTGCTGGATTTTATTTCAAAGTCAATTCTGCTTGTGCTAAATAAAAATCTGCAGAAAACAGGTGTAACTTTATGGAAAGAAACACTGCTTTCTTATCAGACCTTTCTTAAAAATAATATTGTTTTTAATCTTTGAAACTGAAGTCAACGTGGCTTGGAAGGAGAACATGCAAATACATATATCTGAAACTTGTGTAGAACACGAGTGGGGAAATCATATGCCATGTGATTTCAGTCCTGACTACATCTTTGATATCTACCACAAAGTTCAAAGGTGGCCACAGTTTCAACAGTGTTGCCATGGCAGGTTCCTTCACTAGGCTGATTATGCTGTACACTACCTTGCTAGCATTTGAGATGTGTGCTGGTGAAACCAGGTAAAGCCACCAAACTCTAACTACTTCATCTTCTGTCAGCATGCATCATTCTTCTTACACCTAAATTTAAGATGCACAATGGCTTAGTAACAATAATGTAACATCTTCAGTTAAAAGGACAGTGTTCACTTAGGGCACTGTTGCTTAACAGAGGATTTCTTTAAATATATTTAATAAATACAACTCAAAAATAATGACAGAAGTCATTATTTAGCTAGCAAGTAATAGTACGAGAACAGATATTAGTAAGCTTTCAGAAGAATGTCTGTTTCTTCTAAGCATTGTGTAGTGTATCGTTGTTCTCATTCTTTGAACTACAATGAGAATTTTGTGAGGATGCTCAGCAAGTGCCTGCGGTTTACTCAGCTCCAGAAGTTCTAGTCTTGCTCATTCAGGAGCACTCTGGATCCACTCAGGTGTACTCTGTCCATCTAAAAGCCTGCAGGAGTACTGCTTATCCTCTCACAGAGGGCATTTTTAGAGCCATGAACCTGACTAGGGTTGTAGATGTGAAAGACAGTAACACCATAGGATTGGTTATATATATAAATTTGCTCTTGAACAAAAAAATTTTTATTTTCTGAAATTACTTTTCCAAGAAGTTTATTGTACTATTATTTGTTCCTTAGACAGCACTGAACTGTCTGGCATTCTTTTATTGCACACAGTTCTTACATAAAAATTTTGAAAATATCTCACTGACTTAAAAGTCTAAATTTCACTTTTAAAAATGACAGTGGAATTTCAAAGGCTAAAGGACTAAATCATTTATCTTAGGCAAGAGCGAGATGGTGTCCTGTGCTTACTAATAAACTTGTACATGCATTCAATATCAAGCCCAAAGAAAAGCTGACCCTGACCTCACCTAGCTTGTCTCAAAAGCTCTGCTGAATGGCTACCGTCAGCTCTCCTACCTGCCATGTGATCTGGTTAAAATTTATTTGTGTGCTGCAGATTACCAGTACCAGCAGTTACCAGTGCCATTCCCACCGTATTTTTGTTCCTGACTTTTTGGGCCTTCTACTGCTCTTGACTACCACCTGGTGAAAAAACAAGGCTGTTCCCTAGAAGAGGGCCACTGAACAAACATGGTGACAGTGGGGATGTTTACTCAAAGTTAAGTTTCAATTGTATAAGTCAATTTACAGAGCTCAAGCTAAGTGAGAGTAGCTTCAATGAAAATCCTTATTGTAAGCTTTTACATACTCAGAAAGTACATAATCCTACATTTTCCTTGAATATGCATAAAGTCAAAGTTTATGAAACTTTTGAAATGTCTTTTCATCTTCTACCTGAAAGCACTCAAGGGTTTAGACAATTTGGTGCCGTGCAGCATATGTGCAATCCCCCTATGGGATTCACAAACTATATGTTTCTCATACCACTTTCAGGCCTTCGTCCAATAAGGTAATGTTTGCACGATTAAATGAAACATTCCTGGGCACTGAAACTTGATCATCCATGTTGTTAAATTGTTCGATCAACCTTGGCAGAGTTTTGGCCCTGGCCAGCTAGAACTTGCTTTTGGAAAAACTTACCAGGCACAGTCAGGGAGCTAGTGTTCTTCATAGACTATTCACATGAGGCAGTTTGAATGCAGCCATCCTGTTTTAAAATCTAACAGAGTGTGATAGTAGGGACACTTGACATTCTTCATCAACTTGATGCCAAAGTATGCTCCCAACATCTTTAATTTACAAGTATGGATATAGCCTCGGAGTTCTCACAACATGTTTAATACAACAGACAGTTGCAATAATGGTAGCAAGTAGGGCACTGTCACTGCTGCCATCCCAGTGTGATTCAATAACTCCTGCCCTTGAGCATTACAAACCTATTTATCAAAAATTTGTGAAAACTTATTTATTATATTTAAAAAAGTATATTTTTAAAATATAAATAGCATTCTCAAATTAAAACATTGGTTAATGTATTTTGGCCAATACTAGACATGCTGTGTATGACAATCTGTTCAAGTAAGACAATTATATCCAATATAGATTCAATCTTGAAGTATTGAATGATAAATCTGAATTGGTGGAAATCACTAGGATGGTGAGTGGACGCAGAGTCTGTTGAAATGAAAACTAGCTGTTGAGAGCAGAAAAATCACAGTTGCACGAAGAATATTTTCTTCATTTCAATCAAATTGGTTCAATTACTAACTCACTGAAAGGTGAGAAACTGGCTGGGAGTTGAAAAATTATTAAGATTTGTTTTCTTTCTCCATCCAATTGTTAAAAAACGGCTTCAGAAGGATGAGATCTACTAATTCTAAAATCCCAGTGATTATGAGGGCAAAAAGGAAGTGAACCAGTCCCCCTCTCTAGATAACTCTGTAACCCTTGGCTCAGGGGTTCAGGTCTCTGTGATCCAAGGCTTAGTTTTGATGCAGCACAACTCTGACCTTGGCTCAGTTTTGCTGAGAAAACTGTTGTTTAAAGTGTGAGAAAATCCATGAGCTAAAACCATAAAAGATAAGAAAAGTAAAAACACAGAAAATTGAAAGTCTTGAAGTAGTGATAACAGCTCGAGGATTCCATAAGAAAAATACTGCCATGGAAAGCTAAAAATCTCTAAGATGAAAAACAAACTTCAGGAAGTCAGCAATGCAGCAACACTGAGGAGAAGCCCCTTCCACGAAGCAATGAAGACCCCTGCTTCTCTATCTGATGGACCTTCAGGTACTTGAAAGGTATCTTGAAGAAAGGAGAAGAGAGGGTGAGTGTGCTACACCTTAGCCCAGTCACATGGAGTGCCTAGTCTCTGCTGTGTGTATTAACTAACAAATAATCACTGCATAGACTTAAAGTGTGTATATCTTTGCAGTGTTTCTTCCCACATGACATGAAAGAATAGATGTTTCTGAAGAAATCGAGTATAAAGACGTGGTATCCATGCAGTTGAACCAAACTAAAAAATACATCAACCACTATATACTAAGAGAATGGAAACATTAAAATTAACATACAAGCATATTAGAAGTAAATTTCCGCAAATAAATGTGCAAAGATTTCACATATCTAAGTTCCTAGCACTACTTCCTTTAACAACATAGTTTAATATTTGCCAAACATTTGGAATCAGTCTTTTTACAGGAAAATAAATAAACAAATATGAATTGAAAACAATACAAATGAAACTATTTAAACTGAAGTTTTGTGAATGTACAAATCCACTCTAGAATTTATGCAAGAAGAGGAAGATTTCATGTAATTCTGTCCTCTGCAGGATTATGAACCTACAGCCCCTAGAAAAGTGTTTAGCCACAAAGATGACTCTATGTGGAAGGATAAAACATGCAAAAACTGAACTTTAATTTCATCCTGCTAAAGTATAAACAGTATAAAATATTAATTGTGTTAGAAAAAGCATTGGTTTTCATAAGTGCAACTATGGCATTCACCTGGGAAAAATGAAGTTTATATTTCTATCATGCTCCAACTTCTCTAAATTATTTCTCTAAATTTAAATATACTACCAGCCAGCCATTACTATTGAAAATAGAACTGACCATTCTTGAGTTGTGGGGTTCTGGAGACTTTTTCTTGAGAACATGTACATCGCATATGGAGAGGGCTCAGGCTTATAAGCCCTAGGTTTCAAGTAGAGATAAACATTTTCTTACTGCGTAGAGCTGGATTCCCTGCTCCCAAAAAGCTCTTGTCTTCTACCTGAAAGATAATAACATAACAATGAAAATAGTGATGTTGTTTGTGAATGTGGTATTAAAATTTGCTGAAGGCAAAAAAAGGGCTTAGGTTCTCACAGGATTTTTTTTTTTCCCCTGCTTTGAAAATTGAACTAAATTTCTTCAATTATTGAGGTCCAGACTGATAAAAGCACTACAAATCTAAGCTCAAAATGTTCAATCCTGAAAAAATGTGAATCCTCTTCTGCATAACCCTGAAAGGAGATAAACATCACTGCTGTCACAGTATTTTCATATTAAAATGCTTTTGTTAAGGTCTAAAAAAACCCCTCCTCAAAACCAAAAAAGAAAATTAGATTGCAAACCTGCTGTGTATATGCAATTATGAACAGAGAATATATATATTATTATACCTTGCTAATTAAAGGATTTATGATCAGTTACTCTCTCTACCATCATCTTCCTATGTGGCCTTTCCTAAACCAATTAATCTCACTGAACCTTAGTTGAATTATAGGATGCATATTTCACAAAATTTCAGTGAAGTTAAATACGTTACAGATTTGAAGGTTGTCAGATAAGATTAGGCAAGTAATTTACATAGAGAAAGAAGGAAGAACCCTCGCTTTTGGCATGGTAAGCTCCTGTTGGGATATGTTATGGTACATACTTGCAGCTATGTTGCTTAGGTGTCCCTGGGTGGTTTCAAATTATGAATATAAATTGGTCTTTGACAGCAACAGGTGCAATACAGTTTTGATTTTAGTTCGTTGCCATTTTTTCAGTTAAATATCTCATTTTCACTGGATTGTGCCTGCATATGAACAGGAAAAGAAAAACAAAGATGTGAAATAAACAAGCTCCTCTGTAAGACTGAATGGAAATCAACCACAAGCAAAGAAATTTGTGAAGTATCTGCCTTTCTATGTAGGTGAAATTCTCTCAGGAAGTAAGATTACAGTTAAATGAGAGAAGGGACTAAGAGGGAAAGGAGAATTTATCAAGATCACCATTTTGAATCCTTATTATCTATCATAGGCTGAGGAGAAGGAACTACCAAAAGAAAAAACAGCACTTGAGGGACTTTCTTGCAGAGGAGAAGATGTAACATGCAGAACAGTTTTGAAAGCTAACATAGAAGAGGATTTCAGATTTCCAAAGACACTGCAAATAACACATCCTCCTTACCCTCACAGGTGATTTCTATTCCATACTCTAACACCTAAGGAAAGTAACTGCTCGTCCATGCTCTTATATCAACATTTGAATGATTATTTTAATAACGTAAAAAATAATAAATGTATTGAAAGGGGAAAAAATTATTTAACAAAACAGGAAGCATTACCAATTACATTAAGATGAAAGTTAATATGAAAAACATATCAGGTTAAGGCTCTGTCACAGTGTCAATAATGTATTACAAAGTTTATGACATTTAAGGTCAGTTTCAAAAAAGAAAGGGAGCATCATTAAAAAGATCAAAAGCATGGATTTAAAATAAAAAAACAGTTAGTGGTATTTACGCATACACCTTATATTGGCTGTGTTGTAACAGTAGGCAACTATTTAGATACTGGTCCAAAAGTCTACTTTTGTGGCTTAATGGAAACTCATTTCAAGCATTTCAGCTCTGCATGACTACCTTATCATCAAAAGACAACTGGATGTGATACTGACTCCATCATTGCCTCATAACCTGATGGTTCCAGGTACTTCATGCCTTATGCCTACTAGCTTATTAGATTGCTTTAGCTTGGGATATTCTTGATCGGAATTGGGGGGTAGAGGAAGGGCATGTGGGTAACTCTGCTTGTAAAAACAACTGCTAAATTCAGTATTTTAATGCAGTCAGAAACTGCATTAAACTGGCCATGGTTACACTGTGTTTACTACAGCCAATTAAATATGAATGGATGGATCACATTTCTTGTGGGGAAAGCAAAAAATCTAATGGAGATGCAAAACTGCAGGTGAAATAAGATGATAGCTATTATAGCCCAACATAGAAAAGGCCACACAATTATGGACTATGTTAGTGTTAATGACTACAAGTTCAATATGCATTGGAGAAGAAGAAAATGAAAGTATTCTGCAGAATAAAATATATGCTTTCGCAATGACTTATACAGAACACTGGGCTTACAGAAAAAGCACTGGTCCAGATAAATAACTTCTTTATTTATGTCAAGAATTTTTAAAATGCTACATTTAATTTTAATATCATGATGAGAAGTATTTCTCCTGCATGATAGGCCTCATTACACTACACTGAATATAGTGTTTGCCTTATTTAACAGTTTTTATCAATCATTTAACAATGGATAATGCACTCAATGTCGATAGAAATACAAGTAACAAAGGCACAAGGGTACAATCAACTAGGAAAAACAATTTTTGTCTTAGAGCATGATAATACTACTGCAGTGAAATAAGAAAAATGTTACTATTAATTACATGAAATATAGCAGGGCAGTAAGGGGAATTTTAATGAATTCTTATTTGGTGAAAATTCTGAATCATTAACACTTTTATTGTTTGCTAAATTATACTTTCTATTGTTAGGAAACCTGGGTGTGGCTAACATTTCTGTTAATAAATTGGCCAGACACAGTTTGTGGTAACCTGTATACATCTCAATTCAAAAAAATAATTGCATTTGTCCAGGGAAGGTTATGCTTCTGGAAAGATGAAATGAATCTAAAACATATTTACTGAAGATTTAATATAATATATACATATGTCCAACCAAAAACCTTTAAAAACAAAACTTCAGACTGATGAATATAATATCCTAGCTAACGGTAAATTTTAAATTCTTTCATTTCTTAAGCATTTACATAAAAAATATTAATTACTGTTTCTATGTATAGGTATTAATATTGATTACTAATTTAATCATTTCAAGAATGAGCATACTCAAATATCCTCCTTTGCCTCAGAGAGAATTAAAGTAAGCAAAAAGATTTCGTAGGACATCATTCTACTCTTGCTGAAAGTTGCCGAGGCCACCAATGCATAATGAAAGTGTTTGAGTTGCGATAGCTGTCAATCTACTAAGATGATCACATAATTGTTTTCTTAGAGCTTCTTTAGCCTTACAAAGTCAAATTGAAGATCCAATCAGGCCTTTAAATTGATGTGCTCTAAAAATTCTGGATTATGTTTATCTCAACAACAAAAGAACCCACAATGACTTGTCTGTTAAGCACTTATGATTCTGTATGAATAATAAAAAAATAATATAAATATTCAGCAGCGATCTACCCTGGCAAATGGAATATTTTTGTTTTCCATTAGCCCTTTTAAACTAATTAATGAATTAATGAGAGAAAAGAAGCAATATCAGACCTCAGTAGACTGAAGTGAGGTCACTTTGGTGCCATTTCCAATTAATGTTAGCCTTTCATATGCATTACATACTATTGAATGCCAAATCTTTGTGGGTTGGGAGTATTTCCTAGCTGGAACAAGGGATCAAGGACCTGGGGCTGGGCTGGTTCAATTCTTTGTTCTTCCACTGACTCACCTTGTCTCCTTGGGTGAGCCACCAAAGGTGTGGCAGCTACTAGTGTTCCTACCTGGAGGAGTGATGTGAGGCATAATTAACTGATAGCTTTAAAGCACTGGGCTATAACCCAGTGAAAGGAATAATAGAAGTACAGATCATGTTATTATTTTTTGAAATCTGCATGTAAATAGATCACCATATTTGGAGGCCTGTAGATGTTGGGGTTTTTTATGAGACTACTGAAAGCCAACACTACTAGCTTGCCATGTGGAAGAACTACAAGAGAATAAAATTATTTGTGCAGCTAAGCAATAAGAGAGAGGCTTCTCTGTGGTAATTTTTCAAAATGTTGCATGGGGTTTTAACTATGAGACTCTTATTGACTTAAATGGGAGTCATGCAGCTAAAAACCCATACAACACTTTGAAAATGTATCCCTAAGTGTTTTGTCAATAATCGTATGTAAGTAATAAAATGGGATTCATTCTTTTCTACTCAAGACATATAAACATTATGTTTATATCAGCACAATTACTGACTTTCTGTAGCTTGATAGCTAGTCATACTATAATTGGCATCCTGATCGCATAATGTCATTTTAATGTGTTCTTCAGAACACACATTATATTATTAGATTCTTGCTGTGAATGAAGTGCAGAACAGCACTTAAAAAACTGCAATAAAAAACAGCATAAAAAACTGCAATAATGTTAACTCAAAAAAATCAGTCACTATTCAAAATGCAATATAGATCAGTGTCTATCTGAGTAACAATTTTCTAGAAACGTTTCCAGATTGTGAAAACACAGCTAATTTCTGGGGAAAAGAAAAAAAAAATAGATCCACTGCATACTGCCCATACACTGAGAAAAACGACATATGGAACGGCCCTGAAAAGATTGTCTCAGGGATTCAGAAGGGGGGGATACTGCACCCTCATAGATTGATAGCTTATACTTATGAAACATTTCCATACCAAAAAAATCCTCTGTATTCTGATTGGATAACATCTAACTGTTTGGAAAAGTCCTGGTTTTGTGGTGTGTCTCATTAGCTGTAGTCATTATTTACACCTTTGTTAACTGGCTGGTGCCCTTATCCTTCAGTGATTTTGAGAGGATACACAAGCCAAATGCTGGGACTTGTAAAATGGATTATTCTTGTCATGGTTATTACTCAATAATCAGTCTGTTATTTATCGTTGATTGCAAAGCAAATCCCGAGCTTAAGCTGACTCTGAAGCTATTAAAGATAGTTCATAAAAAAGAAAGGAAAAAACTGTTGCGCTGGTGAATTCGTGACATGTAAAGAAGAACATTTGAGAAGAACAGGAGTTTAACTCTGTGAGGGCAGAGCTATTATAATGTGCTTAAAGTGGACATATGGAGGAAACGCTGTGAATATACCAGCTCAAAGAAGAACCATTCAGAAAGATTAGCCACCACGCAGTCACGAGAGGAGAGTATAGACTACTGTTTAATAACACCATGTATGGAGTGATTACAATATTTTATGAAGATATTATCTCCAAGTAGACATAGCTTTTATTTAGCTTATTATGTAGCTCTTAAACAGAAAATACAAACCCTGGAATCACCATTTAAAATGATCTTTTAGTAATGAGAAATCAGAAGAAGAATTAAAAACTTTTACTCACAAATCTCTGCCAGATTGTGTTAGCCTCGACCTGCCATTATAATCTGCTGCTTCCGCTGAACAGAAGCTGCCAGTTGTGATGTTACATGATGATTTTACAAGGTAGACAAATACCTCCTAGAAAATACGAGATCATTACAAGAAGCTTATTTTGTTGGAAAGGAGTGATACTTTACATGGCATTTCTTGGTAATTCAGAATATAATGCCTCAGCAGTGTAAAAACAAAACATAGAGATATAATTAACAAAAGAATAGGCCTGATTCTATTATTTTCAGTGTATTGGTTGGACTATTATCATGTACGGATCTACTCTTACAGATGTCTGGAAGATGAAAGATGCTTGCCTGAGTATAAAACAAGTAGGGACCTATGCTTTTACTTCCTAGGGAAAAAAAAAAAAAAAGATTGTGAAAGTCTTAACAGCTGCAATAAGCACCATTACATTAATGGAGGTGGTCATAAATATTTGCTGTAGTTTCTAAGATTTAATTATATTTTAATTCTCAAATCATTGACATATCCTTTCACCTAAACAATTTTTTTTAATTATCTGGCAATTTCTAGTATTTTTCAAGCATAATTGTCAATAAAATAAAATGAGAAAAAATTGGTAAAGAATTAGATCATATGTTCTTATGACTAGGTGAATGGTGTAAGTACATGGATATTCCACAGTTGAAATATCCAGATTTCATATTTAAGTCGCACCAGTAGACTCAGGGGATCAAAATATAAAGGTTTCATCTTGTGCTGGTTTTGTCTCCCTGGGCTTCCTGTCCACTCTAAGCAAAGGACTTCACCATATAATACCAGCAACAAATCCAAGCTTTTCCTATACCAAATCCTTCTATTGCAAACAGTTTTTTCCATTCTAATATCTGTATCTCATCTTTGTGTCTACAGGCAGTGCTGACGATAGACTAGCCTTGTATTTCTGCCAATACTTTGGCAGTCTGAAAGTGATTTCTAATTAGGATCAACTGGACTAGTAGTTCTATTTTTCCTGCTGTTATTTTTTCATACTTACTAAAAAAGCAGATTTTATTAAAAAACTGATTAAGTGATAACTTAACATGTCATTCCAGTTTGTTGTGATGTTTCTGACTTTATTACAAAGTGTGTTTTCCAACTGACATAACATACATTTCTATATGAAGTACCATTAATGTAGGCAGCAGAGTGTACAATTTATAGATCATTTTTAAACTGCCTTACCTTTAAAGTAATATTGCAATGTAGTCAATTTATAAGCAGTTACTGTGATTATGTAAGAGCTTTATAATGACTTTACATGATTACGTATCTTACATGTTTCTTTTCACAAAATATCCAAGTAAACATACTTGAAACAACATGAAATTCTAAAATCATATTATCTGTATCATGCTGATAAAATAGAAGATGAACTTGCTAAAAGTTAACCTCATTGGCTGTGAATTTATTTGCTTATTTGCTGCTGTCACTACAGTGACTGCTGCTCTTGAAGACACACCAGGGTTAACTTGAAATCTGTTCAAGTGGAAGTGTCAACAGACAGCCACTGCCACATGGAGCTTGCTTTAACCATCTGAATATTTAATTTTCTTCTCCAGCTTCTGTAGCCAACAGCTCCTTGCTGCTGAAACTGTCCTGACACTGATACTTTTGATAGCTAGTATAAAGCTTCTGCAGCTTGTTCTAAGTGAGCTGCAGTCACAGCAGCAAAGGTAGAGCTTTTATGGAAGCTCTTAACCAGATTAACCAGATTCTGAGAGTGTATTGCAGATACTACAGACAAGCACAGAAAAGAACAATTGCAATGAAAATCATCATACATCACCTAACCTGAATAGGCTTCAGAGGTTTGCTACAGACTGGGTTAGTACTTAATCATTTCAGACAACATATTTAGTGCAAATCAATGCATACATCCAGTATCAAATTCACTACAGGTGTAAGCAAGCATGACTTTAATTGAGTTGTGCCTGCTTATATTAGATTTGGCCTAAGCTCAGAATGGCTTTCAGCAGGTATAGTTTATGGTGTTCCAGGTGATATATCTCTTGCCATGGCATAAAAATAAAAAGAAATACAAGGTGGGATTCCGTTATGATGACCACACTCTACAGTTAAATGGTAGATGTATAGGAGGCATTATACAGGCTCAGCAAGCAGATCTGTCACATTTCTCTGTAGCATATGGTTTTCTAGACCAGCTCTGATAGAGGAATTTTGCACTACTTCCTGCCCTACTTGCAGTTCTCTCTTGCAGGCTCTTTCCTGACTGCCAGCAGTGGCTGCATGAGTAGTGTATTCATGCTTCAGCAGCGCAACACCAGCATAGATCCACTTACAGGAGCACTGTAAATTTGTCAGATTGTGAAAACAGCTCTTGGAGTACGGATGTGCTTTCTGTGCTGCACCCCCAACATGTAAAAAGGAGTTCCCTTCCAGATTAAGCTGTCTGCCTCAGACCTTTGGAGGCGTCAGCTTAACCTGAAGTGCTGCAATCTTTGCAGTGCTGCTTTGGTCACTATTTAGACAAGGAAGGGCCTGGGTTTTATGGAAACAGAGAGAGCAGAACCACTGCATCTAAAGCTTTGTCTTTGCTAGAGAGTGAACCTGCCTACTGAAGTCAATAAAAGGAAAAAAGGTAGTGACAAAACAGTTCTGTTCTTAAAGAAAAAACAAAACAAAACAAAAAACCAAACCAGAATGAAAGACTAGTCTTTAACATCATATAGTTAACTCAGGTGAAACAAAGGAAAAAGAGATTCCCCATACCCTCTACTACTTCTCCGTGAGCACTGGCCACATTGTAGCCTGACAAAATCAGCACTTATTTCTGACAGAGAAAATGCAGTGTGAAATTACATCAAATCTAATTGCATAATTGTGGTCCATGAAAACAAATGCATGAGCGGATGAGGTATAGTTCAAGAGAACCATGAACAACTTAGATTTCATTGTTGGGTCATGCATTTAAAACCACAGAGCTGCCCCACACTACACACTGTTTTGTTAAATTGCAAATCCACGAATGATAAAGAAGCCAGTTTATTTTGGTCAAAGCCCATTGAAAGAGAGACTGACAAAAGTCTGTTATCCAAAGGGAGCCAGGCCATTGTGGATGGTAGCTTTTGCCCTACAAGCCAATTCCTTTCCCTGTGGCTTCATTTCATTCCTGGAAGCCAGACAAGTGCTAAAAATGAATGAGAGCTTTACCTGGCTGCCAGCGCCTGTCCTTCTTCCATCCATTAACACTCCCTCATCTGAAAAAATTGCCAGCCCTATAGGTTCCCACACCACACACCAGTTATGCTGATTAGAAAATTCGCGCTTCAGTATTAGTACTGATTAAAAAGGTTTTCCTGCGTTTTATGCAGATGTTGAATATTCATCAATAGTGTCTGGTTTAAGAAATGATAAATAGCATAGGAAATAATTTTATAACTACATCAAAAACTTATTTGTAGTGTTCAGCAATGTCCCCCTACAGCCTACTTTATAAACAAATTATCTGAATTATTAATATATCATGCAGGGACTGCAAAAAAGGAAAAAAATCCCAGTGGGTTATTACAGCCCTTCACAGGAAATGCATATCTCCTGGCACTAATGACATCATCAATAACAAGAAGTTTATTTCCAAAGAACTCAAAACAAAATTTAATTAACTATATATGATATTTTCAAATTAAATATGAGTTAAGGGCTTCAGAATTTGAATGAATATAACAGTTCTAAAGAAAATTAATCTAGTAGATTAAAAACAATAACAACTACAATAAAAGCCTTTTCAAACTCAAAAATAAACATATAATTTAATGGAAATATTCATTTTGTCTGCTGACAATATGGAAATGATTTGTTTCTGTTTGGAATTCCCATTTGTTTAAAAGAATCAGCAAGAAAGCTGGTAGATAGAGTAGCACGGGTCAGCGGTCTTTGAAATAACAAATCAAACATACGAGACACATAACAGGGAACAGGACTACTTGGTTTTGTACTGAAATTTTCTATGTTTGTTACCAAAGAAAACTGGAAAACAAAATAAAATATAAACCTAATCCAAAAGTTTATCTTATAAAAGGAGAAATAATGAAGTTCATATATTTTTCACTTTCCCAAGCCAAAAATTTATATTCCAAAAGTCTGGGTACCATCAGAAAGCCATTAAAACCAGCTAACCACAGAAACATTTATTAATTTTCATCATATTTTTTCTGTTCCCACAGTCCTGCTGATTTCATTAGCCTAGTTACTTTAACCATTGTAAACAGAAACTGCCATCAGCCTGAGATGCTGATGTTCATTTCTGCTGCACATGCAAGTGTGGGAGCCTTACAAAGCTAGCAGAAAATAAAGGATATTCCACTTTTCCAAAAGTATTCTCAGTGCTGTGAAACAAATGCTGAGTCTTCAGGCATAAGACACAAGCTCTGAGATGCCTGGACATGCTAAGAAGTGCTAGATCCTTTAAGAGATTTTAATATTTTCTCTTGAATCCTGTAGAGTCAGAAAAACAGAAATGCATAAAATCACGGTATCTAGACACAGAGTAAAGTACTAGCTGCAGTCAGTGATATTCTGTTAATAATTTCTTATTTGGCAACATTTACAGTGAGGACAAGATACTGGGAAGTGACATGGTCGCTGGGATCTGATCAGACAGAATCAGATTTTCTTCCCCTGTCTACTGTGCTGGTGCTGTAAACAATTTGAGTTGGGCCCAATTCTTCCTAGGTATTTGAAGAGAGGCCATCAGACGGGGGGCTGGTTTCAGGAATGACCTTGATGTGCTACTGTAGTGAAACCAGTAGAAATCAATGTTCATTTACTCATGGGCTTGCCAAGTATAAGCACTACAGCTGTGTCAAATTCTTACCATCCACTTCACTGGAAACAAAACTAAGCCTGTACAGAACACTTTAAAACCTCTTACAATGTATTTAGGCAACAAAATGAATAATACAAAACTGATTTCAAGAGGGAAAAAAGCAGACAATCTTGCCAGGAGTTTGCTGAGATTATATTTTTTTACATTAAAAAAATATTACTATATACCTTGTATA
Organism: Strigops habroptila; assembly: GCF_004027225.2. Classification (NCBI taxonomy): domain Eukaryota; kingdom Metazoa; phylum Chordata; class Aves; order Psittaciformes; family Psittacidae; genus Strigops; species Strigops habroptila. Next base: position 27,227,338 of record NC_044279.2, read on the forward strand.
TTGCTGTAATAAGATCTTGTGCAGTATGGATATTTTAAATACACATGGTGTACTAAAAATGTAAATTATCATAACTACACTTCACATAAAATAAATATTGCATTGTGTGTAAGATGTTGGCATTGTGCTAAAACATACTGCAAATAAAGTGAATGTGATATTTAATATATATATAGGTTCATATCAAGTTTCTGTAAAAATAATATAAAGTCTCTCATTCAAGACGTCTACTGGGAAAAAGCAGAATATTAATTTTCATGGTACTCTGTTCCAGTATTTCCATAAGTATTATGTGTCTATGTCTACATAAAACTGTTGCTACATACTAGGACCACTATAGCTGAAAACGTTCCATGAATTGAACAGGAATCTTTCCATCTCCGAAGTGCCAAAAACCAGGTCACCTCAAATGGATGGTGAAAAGCATAATTATGAATGCATTTTAATACCTGCAATGAATCCAGCTTTGAAAGCTTAACATTGTTTGCATGCTATATTCCAGTTATAAATAAAATTTTAAAAGTTACTGTATACCTCAAAAAGAACATTAAAACTTCAAAGTAATGTATGTGTTTATTATGTTACTATGACATACTAAATTGCAGAGGTGTATATAATTGTGATGGCCAAACCCCCCATATTTAAAGAGTGTGAAATTATGAATTATTTTTTTCTTTACTCACAGCATTAGCTTAATTGTGCTTTTACATTTTCCAGTAAAATTTTCAGAGACCTATAGCCTGATAAAGCCAAGTTAAAAACAGTATTCAACACTAGGCCTTTTACATAAGCTAAACAACTACCAAAATATTAAAAGATGGCCTAAAAAGTGCATCTATCCTGTATAACATAATCTGAAGTAACATCATCAGTATTAAAATAAGCAGTGACAGTCTCACCTGTGACCCTGAAACATCAAAGCTGGAAAAAATGGCAATGAATTCTTGTTAAGGAGAGATCTGCTGTTTTCTCTTGTTCCTGCATTTTAAGACAGTCAGATTCACTCCTAGGCTTGTGCAGACTGTGCAACCCAGGCACACCAGAGTTCATCTTTATCATTCAGCTAAAAGGCTATTACCTATCCCTAATGCAGTATTGCATCTAGTTCCTTTTTGTTAGATAATCGTTTCTTATGCCTACATTCATAATCAGCATGGATAAGGTCACCTTCACTTATCACAGGATCACTCGGAAGGGATGCCACGAGGTCTTTAGTCTCCCAGCTCAGAGCAGGGTTAACACAGAATTCTGACCAAGTTGCTCAGGACTTTGTCCACTCTTTACAGTCTCCAAGGTTATAGATACAGCAATGTCTCTGGCGATCCTGCACCGGTGCTTAGTTATCCTCGTAATTAAAGTTTTCTTCTTTTACCACATCAGAAACTCTCTTGCTCCCTTTCATGGGCACTGTTTCTTATTCTCCCAGTGTGCACTTCAGTGAAAAGCCTGGCTCTGTCCTCTTGGTAATCCGTAAGGTCCCCAGAAGCCTCCTCTCTTGAACAAGCTGAACAAGCTCAGCTCCCTCAGCCTGTCCTCATGGGACAAGTGCTCCAGCCCTTGACCATCTTGGTGGCTCTTTGCTGAACTTGCTCCAGTTGACCAACATCTTTCTTGTTCCGAGGGGCCCAAAACTAGATACAGTACTGCAGAAATGGTAAAACCAGTGCCAAGCTGAGGTAATTAAGCACTTCCCTTGATCTATTTTTAAGCATTTTTATAGTCAAGTACACTGCTAGTCTTCAACACAGCCAGGTGGGACTCATGTTTAGTTTACTGTCCACCAGGACTCTCAGAGGCTTTCCAGCATAGCTGCTACCAGCCAGTCAGTCCCTAGCCTGCACTGATGGAGGGGCTTAGTCTGTCCCAGGTGCAGGACTTTGCATTTGTCCTTGTTGAATATCATAAGATTCCTGCCAGCACATTCATCTAGCTTGCCAGGTCCATCTGAATGGCAGCCGTGCCCTCATGAATAGCAACTACACCCCCAAATGGTGTCATATACAAACTTGAAGAGAGTACCTTCTGTCTTCTCTTCCAAGTCATTGATAAAATATTGAACAGGATCAGTCTTGGGACAGGCCTCTTAGAAACTTCGTTTGTGACCAGTCACCCAAAGTAAAGCATGAATGGTGAACCTATACACTTTGACCAGTGATCCAGTCAGGTTTTCCCTTACCTAGTAATCTAGACTATAATGTCTCAGTTACGATACAAGATGGCAGACCATATAATAATCTTTGTTGAATTAAAAGTGGATTACATCACTCCACTATGAATATCTGATGAATTATGAGCATAGTATTCTACAACAGAAGTATTTTAACATCATGTTTTCAACCCCATTTGTGTATTCCTTCCTTCTAGGTGACAGGTGCTCTAATTCATAAGGAGCTCCCCTTATGAGCTGCATCCCATCAACCATAGATCTAATAGTCTAACACTGATTAAACTACTTCACCTCATGGTTTCTGATAAAATTGGGGAAAAAGCATAAAATACACCTGAGTATTCACTAAAATTCAGAGACTAATTTCATTTGGCTACTCTTCCATCCCTCTGGTGACTACTTTTCCAAACATCTGGGTGATTGAATTTTACTAAATTGCCACCAGAAAGCTGAGTGTGTGCTTGCACACAAGTGTATTGATAGCAGAGATGGTATGTTTCATTAGGGACAGGATGCAACTTGAAGCACAAGGGAGAAGGAGATATTTACAAAACCAGTAGTAGACTCCTGGAATACAAACTAGATCGTTAATTCAAGACCCACATTTCACACATTAAAGCATTTAGTTATCTGCAACTTGCCTACAATCCCCCAGAACATTTAATCACATTCATCCTCAAAAACTACGTACATATTTAATTGCTTGATGGATCAGGGCCTTAACTGAATAGGGCAGAGCTGTGGTGCAGTGCAACGACTAGGACACCTGAGGCTGCAGGACTCACCTCATCCAGCATTAGACATCCAACATTTATAACAAAAGCATATAACTCAGCTAGTTACTACAGGTCCCCTTCATAATTAATGGAGAGAAATAGACACTTCTGGCGTGCAATTCATCAGTCTTACTTTAAACATCTGCTGCAGAAATAGATGAATTGCACTTGTCAAATGCATATTTTTCCTTGCTGGTTATAAAGGGGATCAAGGTGGCTACCTCAGAGGTGGCATCTATATTTGAATCCTGCCCCATATAAAGCCTCTGAACAGACTCAGGGGGCTATAGAAAAGACTTTTAGCAACTTGTAAGTTAAGACTTTAAGCAACTTGTAAGCATCTGAGTCTTACCTGCTCCTTGATTCCTAACTTGGGTTCCTGTCTGCTGCAGCCTGGTCTGTAGTTCTTGGTACGTTTTCTATCATACCTGCCCAAGTATCTGACACCCTAGCCTGCACTACCTGCTCCTACTCCTGTCCCCTCACCTCAGGTTTAAAATCCCTGGCATCCTGAATTTGTCTGAACCTGTGTTAGGCTTCTGCCTGGCCTCTTAGGCTTGGGATATACAGATGCTTTGTCTTCTGATGTTCCCTCCTTACTTCTACATAAGGCACTTTCTCCCTAGAACATAGCATTAAGACTTCTCACTCCTGACACTGATCTTTCTTAATCACAGGCTCCAGCTTGCACTTCCATCCCATTTCCAGCCCGGTTTAGCAGACCTGTCCACCCATGCCCTAGTCACAGTAATTAGGCTGTCAGCTATTGAGGAAGGGGTAGTATTTGCCACATAACTTCTTCTGTGTTGTAAATTGCGTACTAGCAATATGATTCAATGAATATGAGTATTAAATGATACTTACTTATAATGATAGAAATGTAAAGGCAATACAGATCATTAATGGAGTAATGCACTTAGTGGACACTGAGCATAGGGACAAGCCAGTATTTGGGTATCTGCCTGTAAAAATATGTAGCTCCTGCCATTCAGCTATTGACATCCTCCTGAAACCCTTCAGTCACTTTTTTAAAATAGACTCAGAATTTTTTCTTATCACCTCCATGACTGTTTTCTTTTCCCATTCAAGTTCTCTCTTTAGTTTTTTTCCACCCCTTATCTAGTATTTCTCTACCACTTAGTATCAGTAACAGAAGCTGTTTGGGCAGAACAGAACATACCATATTGCCTAAGCTCAGCAAACACGCAACCTAGCCAAAGCCCTCTCTAGGAAGCTCACACATGTGCATTATTTAATCAACTCATCCTGCCAGCAGGAACATCAGTTTTTCCAATAACAACCAGCTTCTGATGAGGAGCAAACAAAATACTGATAGTTCCAGATGGACCATAGTTTTACTACTACTAGTGACGCTACTAGTGACACTACTAGTACTACTTACAGGTAGTAACTGGGTGATTGAAACCCTCCATATTCTCAATAGAACAGCCATTTTCTATACTTCCCCCCAAAATTGCTGATACAAATTTACTTTAATTACCTTTAAAATGACAGAAGGATTTGCCACAGTACCAAGCAGAAAAAAATAATAATTTTTGCTAAATTTTATGGTAAACAGAGATGATATTATATTATGTAGAGCTAAAACACAAAATAAATAAAATTATTTGCATATTAATATATTATCTTTTAATTAAAAAAACCCAATCAAATTGTTAAATGTAACTGCAACGAAATAAAGGGGAAGTGGGTACAGAAAGACACTGCATTTCCATCCTTGCAAGTGATAATACAGCCATAATAATCCATTCATCACCCTCTCTCTACCCTTGAAATGATGTATTTGCTTCTCTTTGGCCAATCAGTAAACTACTAAACACAACTCATAAAAAACCAGTAAGCTTTAGTAAATGGGAAATTAATTGTTAGAAACAGTTCAACTGAACAAAACAAAATAAGATTACATCAGTGTTATCCTTTATGACATGCCTTTTGTCATTAGCATCCAAAAGGGCCCTGCTATGGCCCTTTTCAAACACTCGAGTATGTTAATGTCCATAATGGTGACCTAATCAGTTTAGGTGTATCATCCAAACAGTTTCACAGAAGCAATTGAGAGAATGTCATTGAGGGCTTACAAATGTAGTGTGCTTCAGCATGTCTGCAGAGCAGGCCAGAGTGTGACAGATGGCAGCTATGTTATACTCCTCAAAAGCTACTGATCTCTTGCATAAAATCAGATTCTAAACCAAGGTTTCATTTGGTATTTAAATGGGTAAACCATGGAAACACTGTTAGATTCAAGTTCTGCAAGAGCTGTGAGACATTTGCACATAAAAATCCCAAACTTTGAGCTTGGGATCAGAAGTTATATCCACAAAATATACCTTAATATACCATGTTGGCAAATATAAAGCTGTGTAAAAATAGGTGCTTGACAGTAAATGTCTTGCATGTGGGAGCATGAGAAAATTTCTCCTACACTGAAAACAGTAAATTGTTAATGAATTTAGTGAACATAGAAAATTAGCTTATAACACCTTTCCATTTTTAATTTTATCTGATTTTAAAAAATTACAGTATCATAAGAAGTAGTTACAGAAAAGGCCTACTATGTTATAGTAACATAAGAAGAAACTATGAATAAAGCCTAGGTTGATATTCTGATTTTAAGCAAAAATGGCTGAATAATGTGGTTTTGATTTTAAAGTGAGGAGTAAGGCCATGTGCAAAGGACTTTCACTTGTTTTTCCAACAAGGAAAACAAAATATTGGTGTCACTAACAAAATTATCGAAGGTCGAAGTTTTAACCAAGAAGCATATTATGATCTTTTATCTCATGCACATAGCTAAGAAACACCAGCACTGCACAAACGAAGTATCTTGATGAAAATTCTGCACCTTTCAGCACCCCACTAAGTTCTTCAAAACATGTTTTGTAATGTGAGGATGCAAAATGAAATGCAGAAGCAGATGTTCTTCCCTCCTCATTTGCTCAGAAAACATTCCTTTTAAATGAATTCAAGTCCCTCCCATTCAGTATAGAGATTCCTCTTTAAATACCATGTCTTTTAGTCATTGATGCGGAAATAAAAAACACATCAGACAATAACATATTCATAACTGACAACAATAAAAATGGAATTGAACTACTACAATGTGAAAACGCCTTTCTAGGAGACTTATTGTGTAAAATACACAAGACTTGAAATTCTCTCTTTTTCTTATCTTGGGTTTATGTATGGCTCTGCACTTGTTACTGCAGGGGATGTTTGGATTGAAGGAAGCCATGGGAGAAATAGCAAGTGGAATCACAGTGAAGGTGAAAATGGCCTGTACCTCCACCTGGTTTCATGCATTGATTTTATGACTTTAAATGTGATTGAAATATTTTGTATGTCTTTCAGCTTGGATAACCTGAAATTTTTTGTGGGGTGTGATGCAGCCCATCCATTCCCATGCTGTGGAGTGCAACACAAAGGTGTGTAGGAGTGTTTGGAGACACAAAAGCCAGCTGCATCAGAAGTGGAATATGGAGGGTGGATTGAGCCTGTCCTGGTACCATTTCACCAACACTACCCGGAGTATGGCGAAGCCTCACCCCAAGCAGCTGCAGTAAGCACGGTCTAACAACCCATGGTGGTCAAACAGGACCCATGTCCAGCCATCCAGAGCCTGTGCTGTCTGCCTTGTCTTGTTTTGTTTAGCAGCATAAGTATAGCCTAAGGGTGTGCCTTCTTGAGATTAATTTTTATAAGGTACATTTTCATTCCCGCTCATGTGAAAAGTTTATGCTCGTGTGCTAAAATAACAATGAAATCATCTAAAGCTTCTTTCAGGAAAACCTATTTTTGAAAGAACATGTTGAATTATCTTTAAGACATCTACGTTTACCTGCGCAGAGCAGAATCACAATGTCTATGAGCTGCTTTTCTCCCCCTTATGCATAGAATTTCAGAGAAGTGTAGCATTTGATGAGTATACATTATGGCCTTCAGGGTATGGGCTAGTAGTGTGGACTTGCAGTAGATTTGCAAACCAAAACAGTTGATATATAGGATCCAGCATCACACTGTGCATATTTCAATGGGAGGTTAATTTAGACTGGTCCTTGTATAGCCCATGGCCTTAGTGTCTGTTTGCAGTTGGTGTACTTTCAGTATGACTTTGGAGAATATATTTCAGTTTAGTATCACCCTAAAAGGAGTCCAGTTTGTATTCTCCAAGGTGACTGCATGATGTGAACAACCCTCTTTTAAAATCCATAAGCAATTATACTCCAGGCTACAGAAAAAGAGTTTTAACCAAAGTGTTTCATTTTGCAGGCCAGTGACACTAGAAGAAATGCCAGTGGCCTGTTTTGTTGATGTTTTTATTTAATTTACTTTGAATCACTTGTCAGGAACTAGATTTTTTGCTAACAGCTAATATTAAATTAGGTCTTCATGGTGGAATTGAGATGGAAAGATATGTAGGTCCTGGTGTTCACTGGTAAACAAGGTGGTACTTCCCCCCCCCAACACTCTATCACTTCTCTGTATGTCACTCGTGCTCAGTGACACTCATGCTGTCTGGAGCCAAATTTCCCCATCCAAAATATGACCAGAGGCTGTAGCCAGTCTGCCTAGGAGGGAACAGCAGGCTGTGAAACAGCCCAGTGGTGAGCAGGTCAAACAACTGTGTCTCCAAAGGTCCAATGCCTTCCAGATGTCCTGTCTGTTTCCTTCAATGGTGAAGTCGTTCATTCTGTTCTTCAGTAACATTTCAGAAATTAAAATGAAACCCACCTTTATTTGAAAGTTCAAATCACATTTAAACACAAGCTTGGGACTTCTTTCAACTCTTGAAAGGCATTCTTCGTTTGTAAAAGAAAATCTGAGCTGTCTTCAACCAGCTTAAATGCTCCTAGGCTTTATATAAAAAAAAAGATCAATGAAGAAAAAACTATCCTGGAAAGTATACTCTCACCCAGTGGTAGAGTCCTACTCATGTGCTGTTGTCTCTCACACTCTAGTACAGCACCTTGCACTGTTAAACATATTTTTCACCATCTCTACTGCTGAGAATCAGTTGGATGCTTCAGTTCTCTCAGCTCTTCAGTTGTTTTTATTCTTTCAGCTACATGCTGTTATCCTGAATTATCTGATTTCAAAGAACAGAAAATGTCTCCTTTTGTAATAAAGTTGTTCAATCTATTTAAAATGTGTTTTGCAGATTATCAAGCTTTTTGTCACATTAGAATTTTGCTTTAACACAGAGAAGCCATAGCTTCATCAAGTTTTATCTTGCCCAAACTGAGCAAAGGGCAGGCTGACTCACTGACAAGTAATAGAAAGCAGAGCTTTTCATCTCTATGTCACTAACTGAAGTTCAGCAAAGGTCATCACTGATAACCAACTGAGTTTTTGATGGCCTTATGAAATTAGCTGATGGTCTTTGTATAGTGCCTGGTGGACAGATGTTCTTATTATAAAAACCATTATACCAATTGATAACCTCTCTTGCGTGACTCAACAGAGAAATGAGGAACTGAATGAGACACAGGTGCTCAACCACTTTCTCACATCAACAACTGGCACCTGGAAAATAAGTTTAAGGGCATATTGCCAGGGGTTAAGTGTGTTCTACCTATTCTAAAGCTGAAAGATTTCAGACACTTAAGCTTTTAGTCTCTTACCTTTCTCAAACGCTATTCCAATTTTTGTTTTAGAAAGAGGAAAAAAAGAGGATACTGACTCAGTCTAAAATTCAAATCAACCTAGGCAGTCAGGGCAAATTAAAACATTCCACAGTAACTCTGAAAATAATGGGTGCAATAATATATGATTGAACAGTATAATTTTATAAGTCTCTGCTAGTATCAAGTTCTTGCTATTCTGATGCATTTTCTATGTAAGTCTTTTCCAGTAGAAACCAAGACACTTTTATCATATACGAAGAAACATGCTATAGAGTTGCTCACTAAGGCTGGATTTGAACCTCTATTTAAAAGAAGATATCTTCATTAAAAGGAATGAGATAAAACCTTTATGTGTCTCTCCTTTCTAGGGGCAAATTTCTCCTGTTGCTCTCATTTAAAAACTTTCTTTCTGCTTGCCACGTTCTCAGCATTAGAAGTTATTTTTCAAGTTAATTTTTTACTGATTCAGTTAATTATCAGCCCTTTCAGACTAATAAAAACAATTCTTAAGAAAGATGCAGCTAAGGTTGGCTTTGGGTGCCAGAAACTCATAGCTTCTTCCTGAAACAGGCAGAATACAGAACAGTTTAGCAATTTTTCACCAGGGCTTACAAAACTTGTGCATTTAGTGGAGACTGTTAGTTCATTCATCAAACACATGATATAAACCACTCTGTTACGCACCTTCAAATCAAAAAGATTAAAAAGAAAGAAAGAAAAAAGGCGCAGACAAAGGTAACGGCGCTCACTGAAGGACATGCTTTTTAGCGCTTGGCTGTGCAAAAACATGTTCACACAAACAACTGTCGCAGCAATTATTTATGATTAAAAAACATGGGAATGTTGTGGTGACTTTGCATTAGAAGTCTAGTATATGTCAATTGTTTTATTCATGATAAACAGATCATTTAGTTGGAAAAATCCCATCTGCCTAGATATATCTCTTATTATTTATGAGAACCATGTTTAGGAATGCAGGCAGCACATGTGCATAATTAATCCTGAAGAGAATTAGACATTGTTTGATTCACAGCTGAATGCAATTAGCATTAGGAAGTTTACATATGTTGGCAATAACACAGATTAGCAACTAAAGTGCTTGTTAAAAAATTTAACCTGAGGCTGCTGGAGCAGACCTCTCTTAATGATGCTTTAAATGTTGTTGATGAAGTAATAATCAATTTTGTTTTATAAATAGTAAATCAAGAATTTAGGTCTAATTAGCAGTACTACAGATCACTTCACTTACATATCCAATGTACGTGTGATGTGTGCTGTGAACTTTTTTGAGTCTGGTGTGCAAACAGTTGTTAAGGGAAAGATGTGATTCCCCCCCCATAAAAAAAAGAAAAAAGAAAAAAAGTCACAGATGGGGGAAGAATGAGATGTCTGTGGTGGGAGTGACTCTATGCTTGTGGCACTCAATAAGGAAAGAGCTTTTCCTTTGTTATTTCAGAGCTTTTTAACCGAAGGATGAAGAAACAATGCCTTGCCTGCCTTTTTAAAATATAATAATTAGATTATAATTCTCAGTCTGTGAAATGAAGCCCTCTAATGGAGAGGGAGGAGGAAGAGAGAATGTAAGTGATGAAAGTGAGGAGGCACAGTAAAATTGAGCTGTAATTGTTTTCACTTCAACTTTAAGAAGTTCAACATTAATTAAAATGTTTCTGCACCACTCACCACCAGATTGGTACAAAAGAGGCCTGGCTGGTATGTGCAGCTGCTGACGGGCAGGGATGTCAGCAAGGCAATTGCCAGGAAGGCTGCAGTTACTTACACACACACACACACACACACACACACACACACACACACGCTCCCCACTCACATAGACCCATATATTCTAAAGATGACCTTGCAATTAGAGCAAACAGTTCTGTTTTATTCAAGTAGTGTGTCAGCATTTCCTTCCAGATAAGAAATTAATATTTCCTGAAGCACCTAAAACAGATTGAAAATTGATCCAAGATATCTTTGCTGTTACTTTGGCTTAGGGTTTGCTTTGTTTTGTTTCATCTTCAGTGATGTTCATTCATATGGGAGATGTTCAGAAACATAAACTTCAACTGAGCACCTACCATGCTTTTTGAGTCAGCAGGAACTGGATCCATGAAGTTTTCCTTCTTCTTCAGCTATATTGACTTCTTACCTTCTAAATGTTTCTTCATGTGAGCAGGTGCTTTTGGGTGATGTATTGTGCAGTTCCTATAATCACCCTTTGTACACTGAGGAGCAGGAGGGGGTACTAATTACTATCAGTGAATTAAATTACAGCAGGGTACTGCAACCCCTGCATCTTCCAGCAGATGCCTGTGTGTCTCTGCACCAAGCACAAGGACAGGTATATCTATAGCCTTCCTTCCTTCCTCATCAGGCTGGGAAGCCCACCTCAGGATGGGATGGATAGCCAGGAAAATTTTAAAGTAGCCAAAGGAAGAGGCAGCAAGCAGAGAGCCAGAACTAATGGGATGTTTCTTCCCCCAGAGCCAAAAGACTCATTTTACATGTGATGACACAAATCGAGCATTTCCTTACTCACTCATGTACACCAGTGACAGAGACTGTAAATAATCTTGAAATGGACTCAGGGCTAAAATGGAAAAGGCATTTAGGCTCCTAAAAATGGGAAAATGTGCTAGCAGGCATTCAATGATGAATAAGAGCTCTTATCAGAGGAAGAACGTGGAACACAGAGCAGCTTCGATTGGTCTTGTGTCCTTCGGGGAGGCATGGAAAAAAGCAGCCAGCCCAGAGTATTTCCCCAGTGAATGGCAAGCTCTCCCCATAGCTCCAGACGGGAGCACGGAAAGCTAAGCCTACAGTGAGAGCCTGCACACATGTGAAGGCTGAGAGGCTTCTTCTTTAAATTATAAGTGCTGCAAATTTCTAAGAGCTGCTCAATCCTATGATTTTATACCCATTATATCAGTTCTGTAGGCTGTGTGGGAGCTCATGGTGCTCTCCTTAGTTGCTGTGACTGATGAGACTGTAAGCGTCACCTCAATTTTTGTATAGAAAAATAGTTGTCTGTATCCAAGCTTAATTCTTAGTATTTTGTGCATTTGAGACCTATAAAAACTAATGATTCTGAGGAGACATGCCAGTAGCCCAGTGCAATTTTAAGAAATTTCCAAGACATTCTGTTTGTTTATCTTTGTTTGGCTTATAAAGGCAGATGAAAGGAACAGAATACCTTGTATGTCAGGAGACTGAAGTGGATTAATAGACTGCTGTATCTCACAAGAAAGGAAGGAAGGAACAAATGAATGAATGAACTTTGACTTTTCTTAAGTAGACAGGGCAGCCACGCTCTGACTGATGTTTACAAAAGTAGATGTGTTTGAAGCAGCACCATATGGAGAACTGGGAAGAGTTTAAGGGTTAAGCAGGAAGAGCCTTAGGAACCAAGAAAATTGAAAACTCAACTCTAAAATACATTTATCACCTTTTACAAAAAAGAAATTCTCATAAGATAAACAAGGGATAATATATGTGCAAGGTGCATGAGAAAATTAAAAATTAGGTTATAAGGAATATGACGAGAAGTAGCAGTTCGGATGCACCACAACGAACATTTTCACTGCATCCAAACATTAATTCTGACAATCTACTGGGTAATGAGAGGAACCTTTCTCGTTCTCATGCTGTTCTTGCTTACAGATCAAGGACAGGTTTCAGGTCACTAGACTTCCTACAGTGCCGGCCCTTGCCTCTGTTTATGACTTGAAAGAATAAAACCCTTAAGCAAATGCCTAGCTTCAGAAGCCTCAGTACTGCTGTTAGATACTGAAATAGCATCCTCTAAGTGAATTAATAAATCCATGAGCAATGGGATTATTTATAATCACTTTTCCAGTTGAAACAGGTTGAACTCATAACTCACAGAAATTTGTTGAAAATAAAAGACTTTTCACTTCTGCCTCTTTCTAATATAACATGCTAATATAACATGTGAATAACATAAAAAAAAAGAAAAAAACCCACTTCTTCATTTGATTCCTTTTCTTCTGCTGATGCGTGTCATTCTTTTGCAGTTCTTTGCTGTAAGCACTTTGATAAGCTAAAAATACCACCAATGTACCCAGAGCAGCCAAAGAAGATGCTATTATTTGCAGAATAGTAGTAGTAGCATATTCCACTTTCCACTAATTATAATAATGTGCATATTTTCTGTGATAAATAGGAGATGTCACAGTCTAATTTATTCTATGTTGGCTTTAGGAAGACAAACATTTGTTGTTGACAGCTATTTGATCTGTCTCATAATTCTGTCATGGTGACAAAATAAAACTATATTTTATTCTCCATTTCTGTGATCTTTCACCTACATAAGAACCAACACCTGGCATCTTTTCAAATTTTCTTTTTTCTTTACATCAGTGGCAAAAGTTAAAAAGGCAACATGAAAAGAAAGATGAAAAAGGAATGCTGTTGAAATTGAAGGACTGCAGTTTCAAGTTTCAATCCTGTATCAAAACATCTCCACCTCATCTTCTTTCTCAGTCATCACAAATGAAAAGTACAAAGAAGTACACAAACATCAGTACAATGCTGCGTGTGTACTGCTATCCAAAAATCACAGTTACAAAATTCTACCTGACATTTCAAAAACTGACAGTCACATCCTCAAGATTTTCTTCTGTTCTTTCCCATGGACCTTCTTTATTAATAAATCTGACACATAAAAAGCATCTGTATGACTAAAGTGTCAGTTACTGGAAAGACCGTTTTGATCTAATTCTTCACTTTTAGAAGAAATATTCTCTTTTTTATGAAGACAGGATCTGTTCACTGACTGCCAGCTTTCAAATGACCACCTCTTGAAGTTTAATTTTAAGTTTTAAATAAATATTGTATGCATGCAGAATAATTATGATGCTCTAGAGAGACACTGTATAATGACATTGATTCTTTTTTATCTAAAAATGCCAAACCCTTGAGGCAGCAAAGTCTGTATTTGCCACAGATACATGTAGGTTCATTCTACATGTTAAATTATAATAGGTTGCTCACGATTCTGTCACTAAGTAGGTAGCGAAACTTCCATTATAAACTTCAATTTTCAGCTGTTTAAAACTTCTTGGTGAAAATTGGCTTTGGTCAAACATTTGGTATGGAGTGTTTCAGCTGTGGAATAGCTGTTCTAGTAAAAATAAAAGATAATTTGAAAATTCTGCTGTAATGCTGTGGAACTACTAAAAAGAAAGCATATTGGGTTTAGATACATGTCAATACTCATTACTGAAACAACCAACATGCTTTACTAATAAATATTGTGGTCATATTGTTCACAGAAGTATACAGTTATTTCAATATTAAAAAGAAACTGAAATCTCTGATTCAGTGTGAAAATGAGCATTTGTGCATGCGAAGCAGCTTCTCATTTTATTTTTTATTATATTTAGTATATCTAAATGAATTTTCTGATTTTATAAATAACCCCAAACCCCAAAATTACGGTAAAGGCATAGACAAAAAGTCAATAACTTAGGTAAAGATATAAGAGAGCTCATTTTTTTATCTCTTATTTGGTTGACTTCTTCAGTTTCCTTTTGTCAGAAAAGAGTGGTTTCTTTTACATATATTTGATCACACACAATATGTACAGATCCTCTAAAAAAATGACTTGAACACCTGCTTATACTTCACAGCTGCCAGCTACAGTGTCATGACTATATTACTATGAATTTTTGTTATTACTAATAAAACTATGATATATATAACAATATCACCCTTAATAATTAATCTTTCTTAATAACAATAAAAATTACAGTAACAACAGAATTAATGGAGTCCTTCATACCGCCATCCAAAGTGCACCTTCTGTGAACTACTGCCATGTAAGTATTCAGAATCAGACAGAGAACACTCTGAAGACCATAGTAAGCACCCAGAAAAAAATTTCCTTTGCAACCTTTGCATTCATTAAGGTCCTTGAAAGATTCATTCCACTCATTTAAATGCAGCTAACAATTATTCATGCAATACTGCATTATATATTGATATGAAACTCCTACTGACTTTTCTTCAGGTGAGAGATGGGCACATTTAGAAAACAAGTCATTCCACCTACCTAAGAATCTATTTTATGGTAGGTGAGTATGCCTCTAGCCCAGACTAGATGCCTAACTTTAGATGGCTATTCTTAAAAGAGATGCTCCTACCTTATTGTTTTGGAGTGCATAATGACAGCAGATTAATATCCTGATGTTTCAGTAGTTGTTCCTATGCAAATAGTTCAACTGTGTTCAGACAAAATTGATGTCTAACAGAAAACACACCGAAGTAGGCTGAAATGTGCAGACTAAAATGGCAAGTATTCTTCCATTACACTTCATGTATGGTTGGTTCAAATGGTTTGATTTTAGTAAAGCCATGAACCACGTGCTTCCTGCCTCAATGTTCACAGAAACTCTCTCCTGAATGACATATCCTCATATGGATGAGACCCTCCAGTGAACAGGCTCCTTTCCCCTGGTCTTCCCATTCAATCCTCAGCCAAAGTCTAGAATGACTCACTGCTCTCCTAGGAATTCTTCAGAGGTCAGGAGTAGCAGGAGTATGCAAAAACATGCCATACTTTAGTCATGCAAACTTTGCATAGAGAGTGGGATCCATCTCACTCACTGTGAGAGTTCTCCAAATGAGTGAAGCAACTAGACTTCTTGTAAAATCACGGAAAGAAATGGACATTTCTGGACAGTGATTCATTTGACTTATTTTTCACATTTATCTTGAAAGAAGATTAGTCGTACTCTAGAACTGATATTTCTTTCCACTGATTACAGAGAGAATATAAACTATTCTTGAACATGCAGATGTCTGTAATAAAGATCTCTGCAGTTAGAGGGCTGAATCCTATTAAAAAAACCCAAAACCAAACAATAACCAAAGAACAGCCCCCTCCCCCTTCTTTTTCTTATTTATAAATTCGTGGTTTTCTTCAATAAATTGTTTACTAATGTTTCTCTGCTCTAGAAACAGTCTTGGAGAGAACTGTTGTTGAATATGCAAGTAGACAAAACAAATCTCCTATATTGATCACCATATGCAGGTTTTTTAACTTCCCTCTAGAAATGAAAGGTTGCATTGGGCTTCTATGTTAAAGTACTTTCATAAATAATTGAAAGCATTGTGACCCAGCTTTTATCATCATTTTAAAGCAAAATTACCCGTTGGTTTTATGAAGAATTGTTCTAGAATTTTTTTAATGATTTGGCCCAGTGTAGATTAAGCTGAACATCCTTGTTTGCAATTTTTTTTCTAAGATTCACTTCATTATTAGTTCACTTAGTATTCATTGCAATTATACTGAGTATAATTGTTTTGCTATTCATGTGGCTGTCAGAAGGATTTTTATAGGCCTTCCATTATAATTAGGCATACATTAATAGACATTTAAAGCATGTTACCATTTTTAATAAAACTTGGAGATGTGGTCTACTTAAAGTGAAAAGCCCAACAGTGAAATGTGAACACTCTATTTTAAAATACATAGTTTTTACCCTTGAAGTTTCTGTAATTGGAGGGTTTCGAATTTCTTTGTTTGCCTGAATCCAGGACACTGACCTGGATTCAGTTAATGATGTACTGTCTAGTTATGTACCTCCTAAACAGAAGTAGAGTGTTCCCTTGCAAGATATTTGGTCATCCAGGGATCTGCAAGACAGCAATACGTAGGTCAGATAATGCCCTCATAATTCTAGAAAAATCTGGAAAACCAGTATAGACAATATTTCAAGTCCAAGTGGGGGACTTTATCCCTTGGGACTTTTATTACAGCGTTTCCAGCGAAGAGGCCATTTCCAGAAAGCACAGGCATGGTGTCCACAAGGACAGGCTTGGTGATTATTTATTCTATTGAATTTTAGGAAGCCTAACAATTTGCCAAATAAATCCTGTTACAAATAAAGTGCATATCTTTAACAAAGTCAGTAAGGCTGTCAACTGCACCACACTAAACTGTTTTACTGTGCTGCTCTGGTTTATAAGGAAAAAAAAAATTAATCCAGTACATTATACTCAGTCTTCCAGATATGCACAAAGGCAAACTGCACAGAACCAGTGCCAGAGCAATCCCTCTTTCTTTAAGCGCAGTATTTATGGATATGTTCATGAGCTAAATAAATCTCATAATTCTTCCCTACAATGTAAAGTCTTTGTAACAAGAAAGGCAAAGAACAGACTTTCCAAGAGTATCTTAGAGGTTGGTAGTTAGGAACACTCCCTGGGAGATGGGAAACATCTCCCAGCTTGGGAAGAAGGAGGGGACAGATCCCAGGTATTCTTGGACCTACTCAGAATCTGTACAGTTGGCGGCTTGAATATGAATGGGGTAACCCTCCTACAGAAGTTTTGTGAAGATATAGTCCCAAACCAGAATACTGAACCACAGAATAGTGAATCAAAATTTTTAAGTTGACCTAAAAGGGGGCCTACAAGAAATCTGGAGAGGGACTTCTTACAAGGGCATGTAATGATAGGACAAGGTGAAATGGCTTTAAGCTGACAGACGGGAGATTTAGACTACACATTAGGAAAAAATTCCTAACTATGAGGGTGGTGAGACACTGGAACAACTGGAGGTTGCCCAGAGAAGTTGTGGCTGTCCCATCCCCGGAAGTGTTCAAGGCCAGGTTGGACAGGACTTTGAGCAACCTGGTCTAGTGGAGGGTGGTTCCTACCTATGGCAGATGGTTTGGAACTAGATAATCTTTAAGGTCCCTTCCAACTCCAAACATTCTATGATTCTATGATTCTATGATATAACTTCATATCAGCCAACCTTACATTTCTCAGGAAGAGAGCATTTGCCAAAAAGAAATGCTTATTTTAGGCAAAAATAACCCAAAGACAAAGCAAAGATGTGATGACAATTCACTGTCTGTGCTTTTCTAGTAAGAAATAGAAACAGGAAGTCTTCCTGGTCTAAAGACACTCTTATTGCTATGTAAGTGTAGAAACAATTTTTTTACTCCTCAAGGCTGCATGACTTGAGCCAGAACTGAGCCTGCACATGGTACATGAGCTGGATTTGACATCTACAGTATTTTTGTCTTTTTTGGTGTTACTTTGCAAAATATCTCTGTGTAGTTGAGGGTTAGTTTGGGGGGGCTTTTTTGGTTGGTTGGTTTGTTGTTGTTTGTTTTGAGAGATAGAAGAAGAAAGAGAGCAAATTCTGTGATAGGCTTTATCTTAAGTCCCTATTAAACAACCTGTTCTGAGGTCAGGCTCACTTTCTGAAAATTTTCTCATAGTTTGAAGCTGCTGTCCTTTTTCATGTCTCAGGCCCATGCTAATTATACCTAGGAGGAATCTCAAAAAAAAACCAAACATTATGTGGCTATAGAACAACAGGCTCAAACTATTTAAAAATGCCTTACTGCATTTTGTACAGTCTTCACTATGTTAAAATAATTAAGAAAACATTGAGAGGATTATTTAGTGACATATGAAAATGGGAAAGATAATAATGTCTCTGTACAGATTTGTATTTTGATCCACATTTATTTTTAATAGCTTATTCTGAAACAAAGTAAGGATTTGAATTAATACACATGATTTCACATGCTAGATAAAAAAGTAGATCGTCTGGTTATAGAGGAGTTTCACAACTATTTGTTATACCTTATGTTGCATATACATTTAAGTAAAAGAAAAAGACAACAAGGAAAATACATGTTATGGTAAAAAATGAACACTTTTACAACGCTTCATATTAAATTGTCCTTGCCAGGCAGGAGCTCCATCTTCCAATACAGTGTGAAATACCTTTAAATGGCTTTCCAAATAAAAGGGACAGAATAATAATTTCCGTATGTGCTATGGATGTTGGACCATGCTCTCACAGTTTCTTAAAAGGCTTTAAGAGGAGTTCGGCATCTGAATAAAGTATAGTTCAGCGCCTTAAACAAATAAGCCTGTAGAGACCTACAGTCTAAAGTGAAGACAAAGTTCAATTTGATCAGTCTTTTTTTTTTATTATTTTTTTGTCCCTAAAAACTAGAGATTTTATATGTCTAATAAAACTAGGGAAATTCATAAAAAATAGGTGATTAAACTTTAGAGTATGATAATTAAGCAACTATTTCCCCATGAGTCTTACTTGCAAATTAAGAAAACCTAAAAACAACATCACATACCTATGTATTGATTACCACCTAGAAAACTCATTACTTTCTAGCTTTGTGTGCTTCAACCAAGGATTCTGCCTTTTTCTTTTTTTATTCTTCTTCCCTCTTTTTTTCCCCTCCAGTTGTTAATGAAAGAAGCAGCATTTCAAGAAGAACAATTAGGCTGGTTTGTGACACTGGACTCCTTGAGGATAGTTTCAGTGCACTGCTCTAAGTAAGCCTGTAGGACACAGTTTCAAATGAACTACACTCCTACAAAGGGGTTTTTTTCCAGTGCCATGTAATGCACACAGGGATGTATATATTCAGGATGAGGAAAGAAAATAAATAAATAGAAAAAAACAATGAACAAATTTAATGGTGCTTAATGGAACTCTTGTCTACATGCTCTCCCAGTAAAAGTGATAATTAGTAAGTGCAAGTCCTTATTGTAAAGTATGTCTTAGTCTAGACTGAGGAAGGAAACTGTAGGTCTGACATAAGGTGACTGAAAAATGCATTTTACTTATTCATATCTCTTAATGTGAAATGTGTATTTGAAGTGACTAAATATCTCAGAAAGACTTTTTTGCAACAGCCAATTACTCTCAGCTTTTTAATTCTAGCAATGCATTTGGAACATTTCCATTGTTCTAAGGGTTAAAAACTTCACCGTGACAATGACGAGCCTTATTACTCAGTCAAAGTAAATGGATCACCATATAACCTTTCAGAAATGTTCTTCCTTAAGCTATTAAAACATTCCATGCCCTTAGATGACAACAATTTCTCTGCCTTTTGAAATTTCTTTTCTATCCTGCAGAGTTCATAGAGATATGCTTGGTTAAAATCAACTTATATAAAACTATGCACTGTAAATTCTGACACTTCTGTTTGAATCTCTTTTCAAACACTTGTCTTTGCTCACCATAATAGATGTCAGTTCTTCTGATGTAGTTCAAGCATGAGCTTCATATGAAGACTCAGCTATGTCTATTGCATTTCTGAAGCTACTACTCACTGAAGTTTTGTGCTGTTTGACATCAAAGATAGGCAAGAATCACCTGCTGAGTTCACATGCATGGAGCAAAACATCTTCAAATCACTTGTGCTAGACAAAAGTTTTTCATATTAAGCTTTCACTATCATGTGGGCTTAAAGACAAATGTAGTCCTTGTTAAAGTTGCAGCATTGTGTTATTAAACTATGTATCAAGATTTATATAAGTTTTAAGGTGAATGATAATCATTTGGCTGATTTTTCTTTTGGCATCAATTGCAAAGAATTCTGTTGCACAAAAAAAGAAAATAAATTTTTTATTCAATATGCGGTGATTTTGCTGAAAGGTAAAAATGAAAGTGTGGCATGCTCTAGCTTAGAAAAAACACAGTGTTCTTCTTTTTCAAACTTTAATAGTTGACTTTTTTTTATCTATTTGAAAACCAGAAAGGGGTAACAGTTAAAACATATTGCACATAGGGAATATAAATGAAACAAATTCCTATTCTAAAATTTCACAAATCTGTATTTTGTATCAGTTTAATAACACACTGAAAAATAAATACGAATGTAGAAGGAAAAATATTTATGAAGGATCAAGAACTACTGTATAATGGATGTGTATTTAATGGATCCCTAATCAGTATAATAACTATGCCATAGTTTTTAATCACTATGACTCCAGCGATGACTCTATGTAAACCAGATTCAGCATGAATATGCATAGGAACTAGATTTTGGAACAGTTGTGTATGAAAAATGTTTATAATTAGTCCCCATTTAAATGTCACCAAGTGACTGCATTAAGTGCAAACCAAAACACAACAGGGCGTATGATTGTTGTGAGATAATCTAATGCCTTGGGTGTGTCAGCTCTGTCAGCACATGCTGAGCTGTAACTGCCAATTTTAGCAGACTGAAGATTTTAGTGTTATAGGGCCTCCAGTGTTTTTTATTCATTTAAGAGGCTTAAAATGAATTTAAAAGAAAAAAAAAACCCACATGTTTTTCCCCTAATATTGTTTTTCCATTTCTTTTGTATATGGATCCAACAGAGCCAATGTGCCTAACTTTCCAATCTCTGCAGTTGTTCCACAACTGCAAGGTTAAAACCCCAGCAGGCCAGATCATTAACTCACTCCTGACTAAATTTTTTGTCCCTACTTTAGCATTTTCAATATTAATATTAATTTCAATATTATTCATAAAATTACATTAATATATTTATTTAGATATATTTTATACTTAGTGAAGGCTTGCTGTATTGCAAATGGAGAGTGTAGTCAGGCGCTTACATGTACGTACAAACAGGTTCAGAGCATGTTTTTATCCGTTTCATACAGGGGTAAGGTTATTTCTAAAAGTCCCTTTAAGGACTCTGGCACTTGTTCTTGTATCACAGGGCCCAGACATGCTCCCAGGTCTCATGCATTCATCCTAGCTCTGTCCATTTTGCACTGAGATGCAAGCAGGTGAACATACCTTCCTTTCTATCTGTCCCCTTCTCAAGTCTTGGTTTCCATGTAAAACAAATCCAAGCATGTGGGCTGGCAGGGAACCATGTCAGCCCCAGCAGTAACTGGATAACACCTGGAATACTTCCGATACATTCAAAATCTTAGGACACCAAATCCAGATGAGAAAGCATTGAAATACATTGTCTCTTGTTGTAGTATCAAATACCCAAACAAATCAGAATCTACCATGCCAGCCTCCTAGACCTTATAGACCATAATATGATCTTGATGTATACAAATTTGGCACCAGAGCTGAAACTATAGAACGCCTTATGAAGAACAGTTGTGCGAAGCAACACAGAGTAGGAAATCTGGTGATAAGGTGGCTGAGACAGACTATGGGTTACAGACTATGCTAGTTTACTTAAAACACAATAAAACCCTTGACTTGTAGTTGTGGCTCCTTCAGATCCATCAAGATTAATTTAATATTGTACTCTTAACATGAATTGTATTCAATATGAGGCATTTCAGGATGTATTTAAGCCTATGCTCAGATTTAATTAGAAATTAAAAATATAGCAGATGGAGAGAAATCATTGCTGCACAGTTGAGCCCTAGTGCAAAGAAATTTCTCTAACAGTTGACAGTTATGAACTGCTCGATTAGTAAACCACAGCAGAAGCAAAGCGATCTACAAATAAAATTAAAAAGCAACATAACAGCTGCTCCCAAGCCTCTTCAAAAATCTCTGATGGAAACAAGGAAAAGACTAACCATGACACCGAATACCACCGTAAGATAACTAGATTGCAGTACTGGTATAAGAGTTTAGCATCTGTGAAGTTGCTACAGAAGTGACCTTTATATTTGGCTTTCCTGTCAGAGGAACTCAAATGAGACATTCTGTTATCAAAGAAAAAAATTCAAAGAGCCTCTTCTACCATCAGTTTTGCATTGTACAATTCTGATTTCCCCATACTTTACACAACAGAGACAAGTTTCTGTACACAGAAATCATGTGCTGCCCAGATAAAAATATTTTGCCTTTAATGAGTTTTATACATCCAATTATCTTAACATCTGAGTCCACAATACACAGAAGAAGTAAGCAACACATTAAACTAAACTATTCACAAGAGAAAACACAAAGCACCAACAGCGGGCGGGTCACCAATCTCTCATTTGTGAGTTATCAAAGGCAGTTGATAGATCTAATAAAATTACTCTGAACATCTGACCTTTGCCCATGGCCAGAAGGAATGCAGTTATACAATAGGGGAAGGGAAATTGCTGGTGACAAAATGTAGTTTCAAATAAACTATGCTTCTACTGGCAATTTTTCTTTATCCGCTATCATGTAATACTCAGAGGGATGTATAGTATGTACTTAGAACAGGAAATGAAAGTGAAAAAAATGGAAGCTAAAACTGACACTAACAATACTTAAATTGCTTAATGGAGATGCTGTGTACATACTTCCCCAGGCAACAGATCCTTGTAAGTGTTTAGAGCTTCTAATTGTACTGTATGTCTTAATAAACAGCAGGTTACAGAAACTCTATGTCAAATGTTAGACAACAGAAAGATTTTGTCTATAATTTATTCAAAAGTTTGATTGTATCACTGCACATTAGTAGGAAATCAAACCTCAGAGTTATGAAGCTAATTACTGCCAAGCAGCACTAATGTATGTATGTATGTCTGTACGTAGATAGAAGTGTATGTGTGTGTGCATATATATAATTTATATATCATGTATTTTTTTATATGTATATATACGTATAAATATGCATACACACATACACATATGTGTAGCTCTTTTCCTGAGGGCTGAAGGCATCACCAACACTGCTTTTCTCATGTATACATTCTATTTATTTCATAAGTGGCACAAGAATTTAGTGTCAAGATATTTTTTGAGGAAAAGGTTTGGAAATTTTTAGATTGTCTTATTTTAAAACCAAGAACATGCATCAAAATACATCAGACACAGATTTTCTGCTCAAGCAGTTCTCTACCCAGCTTCCCTCTCTGTTTTGATGAGTTAGGCACCAGTCCTACAACCACACCAAGGGAAAAGGACTCTGTATCAGAGGATCCAATACAAGATGAACAGTTAATATTACAAGCTGTTTAAAATAACCCCAGCTTCCTTTTGTGCAGACATGCAGAGAAGAAATGAGGTGAAGCAATACCAAAGGCACACCAAAGTCTCCTTTTCAGAGTGCTCTTCCACACGTTCGCATCCTCCCATGCTGCTCTGCTTGTGCCAGCTGCTTCTGGAAAAGCTCTGTCCACAGGCTGGATGTGGTTCTGGGCAACCTGATCTAGTTCAAGATGTCCCTGCTCATTGCAGCGGGGTTGGACTAGATGACGTTTGAAGGTCCCTTCCAACCCAAACTATTCTATGATTCTGCCCACTTTCTCAGTGAAGTACAATTTCGATGCCCTACTAGGTCGTTCAGACAGAGTACCTTTGCTCAAGCTTCAGAGCTCTCTGGCACAAGAAACCCAGTATAGGCTCAAACCTCACCACTGACATAGTCTGGACACACTGAGCACTTTAACAAGCAGGTGCTACAGGAGTAACTATCATTTCTGGGAATGCCTCCTCATTCCAGCCAAGGATGCTAAATTCCTCTCATTTAACTGTGTACATTCCTGACTATGATGTGGATTTATAACATCAAGCAACTGATAGGAGCATGTCAGGCTGACGACAGAAACATGCACACAAGTGCATGGGTGATGACCGTAACTAGATTTAAGCCCATTTCCAAACCTGCTTTCCATCATGTAAGGAACAAAATATTTGTAATATTCATAAGCCTTTTGTGGCTTGTTATAGCACAGCTTGAAAACCTTAAAGACCAAGTAGCTGTCCTATAACAGTATCAGAGAGGAAAGAAATGGTAGCAAACCACAGATTCCATGCCTTTCATAGATTAAAGGTGAGGCAGAAACCTTTCGAAAAAAGCTACTCTTCCAGTCCCCTTAAAGGTGAGTTTTGGGTTTTTTTCAGTAAAGCTAAGAGAGGAAAGCCAAATATGCCTATAAGTTTATTACTTGGAAAAAAGGTTTTGTGAAACTGTATCACTTTTATGATTTTGCTGTTAAGTCAAATGAAATTTAGAGATATCATGGAGTTTATTTAATTTCAATAGGTTGTTTCTACAGAAAATCTCTTCATGTCCACAGTGAAAACAAAACCAGAGCTAACCAACATTAGCGAACTCAAGGAACAAGATCCTTTTAAAGGAAACTCTTCAATCTCTTTCAAGGAGTGGTAGCAGGAGGCCTATACTCATAGTTTTCAGAGAACTCTGGCAGCCAGCCTCTCCAGCCAAGAGGAGCTCATGATACAATTCACCAGCCAAAAGTCCCTTGTCACAACCAGATGTTTTGGTTGTGACAAGGTCGTTGTGCCAACTAGTCAAAACTCTCAAGACCAGACAAAAATAAATACATAAAATGTAGACATTTTTAACATATAAAATAGGTAAAACTCCACTCAAATTCCATAAGAAATACAGAATATTCTTCTTATAATGTTTTGAGGAATGGTAGCCATCTCCACCCCAAAAAAAAAGAATCTGTTGGTGTCTCAAACAACCATTCATCTGAAAAAAATAATCAAGTAGTTAACCAGGGTGGATATTGGTAGTAAAGATACACTTCTTATTTGCTCAAATATATCTGCTAAGATTGTAAGAAATCTTAATTGCTGTTCTTCTGGAAATTACATATTTTATACAAATGAAAATGAAAAAAAACATAAAATTAAAATTTTGAAGGAAAAAAATATTTTAAAATTACTATAATAGGGAACTATGACCTTTCTGAGGTTTTCCTATGGAACACTTAAGTGAAGCAGACATACTTTTCTTTAATGTTTATTTTTGGATAAAGAAATGCAGGATATCCTGCACTGTTGTCTGTGGGTTTTTCAATCAAAACTCTTCCAGGAAGTGCAAACCCAAAAATTGATGACTTGAACAGCCACTGCCTTACAAAAGTAATGACTAGGATCTCTAGATACAAAGAAGAAAGAAAAGAAGGAAAGAAATACATTTTAAACCAAAGCTGAAAAATGGGTATGAAACTTTCCACCATGTGTCAAAATTATTCTTCTCAATCTTTTATTATGGTGATATGTAATCTAAAAACCCATGAAAAACATACTTATCCTACTTTAGCTATTTTGACTTGGTTTTAATAACAAATTTCAACACTAAATTAAAAATCCTAAGAGAATTACTTTCACTTACTCCAAATAAACTTTCTGTGTCTATGTTTGTTTTCAAGTGTTGCTAAGCAATAAGTCTTCATATAAAATCTACCTTGACTCATCCACCACCATTTCTCTTCTAGGCCATTTGAATTTATAAGGAAGCCATGGGGTGCAACAGTAGAGAGGTTTACCATAGTGATCTGTAAACTTCTACCAAAATAGCTGAAATATATTTAGTCTTTTCATTAACTGCAATATTTACAAAGACGTTAAAGCATTTAGAAGTATAACTATTATTACTTCTTCCTGTAATTTATTATAAAAGGGAACCAACAATTTATCATTAGACACTACAACCACCATTTATCATAAACTTATGGAATGTGGATCCTCCTAGTATACAAGACCCAAAGGATCATCAAAAAGAATTGGTTTGTCCATTTTAATTCAAATAAAAAAAGCTGTGACCTGGTTACGAAAAATACAAAGACATAAAATGAATACCTAATGGAAATGCCGAGAACTCAATGAAAAAAATGAGTATTTTCGTCATGAATGGATACAAACATATACTATTGGGCAAACACTATATTATCCTATTTGTTAGTGACACATAATTCCTTAGAGCTTGAAGTCTATTTCTGTTTTTATCATCTCCTGTGTAGTCTGTTGATAAGCAGGAAAAGGAAATAAGGACACTTTTTCTGGAATAAAACAAACAAACAAAACCAAAACAAAACAAAACAAAAAAACCCAACTTTGTATGTAATTAAGAAGTTACTGGAAAAACCACCATGCAACATATTACTTGTGCTAGAGCAGTAAAGTTATCTCACTATTGTAAATGAGTATCCTGCCAAGTATCAGTGAACACTCTTTGTATCCCATTCTTGGAATTCATTTGCAGTAACAGTAATGCAAGATCATTTGGAAAGACACTTCTGCTTACAATATATTTTTTTTAGGACTCACTTTAAACAAGGAAAATAATACCTTGTGTAGTGATTGAAAACAGAATCCATCTTATGACTAAATCTGACATTTTCATTCCTTTACATATCAACCAGAGCACTGCAATCAAATATTGGAGTAGATGTATCTATAGATCTAATCTGAACAACCAGAAAATATCAAGTCACATGGCATGCATTATATCAAAAAAAGGACTAGACCAAAGGACTGGAAACACACTCAAAAACGACAGAAAAAAATTTCCCTCCTCATCTTTATCACTCCTTTGCAGATTCGGTGCCCTGCTTACCTGAATATTTGTTATTGACAATGAGAGAGAAAAGTCTTCCTGCCAAGGAGCTTCTGACTGCTCTGAGAAATATAAAGCCTACAATTAAACCAGTGGCCTTTTCCCCAGCGTTCACTATTTTGAACAATGGAATTGAATGCAGTCCAGGATGTTGGATCTCTTCTCATAGCGTGTTTCACCCACACTCAACCTGGAAATCTCTGCTTTTTTTCCACAATGCAAGGAATGTTCACAACATGTTGGCTGCCGCATATAAAATCCAGACATTTCAGATACTCTATAACAATCACGCGGGAAATTACGACAGCTGCATGGAAAGCATAACTTGTTCTATCAACTGAAAAGAAGGTTACAGACAGCTGGGGATACCTCCTTGTTTGCATAAAGGTTTCTCAGGACAGAGTGTTTGGTATGGAGGAACAGCATATCACACAACTAGATGTTCACCACAAACCTCAGAGTGATGAAATATGAAATACATATGCTTGTCAAGGAATCCACATAAGAAACATAGAAAACAACAGCACCAGTTGTCTTAATAACACACTTCGTATCTCAAAAACTGGAAAAGCAAAGGGAAACATCTCTGTAAAAGACGTGTTATGTCCACGTGTGCCATCTGTCAACATCTGCTGGTGAATCCCAAAGACATCAAGTATGCTGCAGTTTGAATATTTTTTGTGTTTCAACACACTGAACCACTTTCAAAAGTAAGTTAGCACCCCTCTTGTGTCGAAAATGTGTCCAAATGGATACTTTCCCATCATTTTGGAAAAAGCAAGCAAAATAAGAGAGAAAATCGATCCTGACAGCAGCCGTGACCTAATGATCTGATATACTTTAGCCTGTTGAGACCATCACCACTAGGCCTTTCTCATAATGAAAATACATACAAATGATGTAGTCGCCATTAGGCAGACACTGAGTTACAGCAACATACCAACACTGTCATTACTGTAGCTCTGTAATTCCTTAGCAATCAAAGTGGACATAGTAACAGGATTTCTTAAAAAAAAAGTTTTGCCCCCTTTAAGGTAGTGTCTGAGCAATTTACAATCAGTTTAGAACTTGCCCTCTAGCCACTACTGTCTGGTGAGCAAATACTCTAATTTGTGGGGGTTTTTATTAGAAATAAGATAGAAAGGAATTAAGTGACATGTCCAAGGCCACTTGAGCAATCTGAAGTATAATGGAAAACTGAACTCAAAGGCTTTGAACCCCAGGCTCCATGAGATAATGTAAAAAGATCTTTCCTGTTTAATATTAATATTTCCACTGGACTTGGGGAAGTGATTACAAAGAACGAACAGTTATGCAAGCGTCAGGAATCAGAAACATCCATAGAGGTAAATGGGAAAACTTTTATGTCCAGAAGTCACTGCCATTACTATTTCAGATAATGATACTGCAGATGATCCTGACACTGCTGAGTGGGGCGTAATGTCAGTTCTGGACGAGGAGCTACACTGCAGCAAAAATTCTGATCATGAATCCCGTGATACCATGTCAGCATTTAACAGTCCTGACTTTCATGCCTAGGAGACAACTGACTAAAATGCCAAGCAAAGAATCAGTGAAATCATTGTCAATTCTGTTTAATATGTTTTAAGAAAAAGGACTAATTCTTATTAACTACTGATAAACTACAGAAATACATGGGAAAGTGTAATCTTCAGGGGAAGACTAATACCCTGCGTTTACAAATACATGTTCTTTACTTTTAAGCTAGATTTTTGGTTCTACTTAATAGCATCTGTATTTGGCAGGTGAAGTCTGCCACAGTTTTTGCTGTAAAACTAAAGCCATGAGTGAAGAACAGAGGTTTAGCGGCATTGAGAAAACAGTTACTGTTTCCTTATCATTTAATAGTAAAATAATCACAGCACCGTTATATCCAAATAATCAGAGACTCATTTGCAGGTAATTAAGACCATCATTCCTCTGGATAGGAGAAAAAGGAGATGCCATGCAGCTCCCAGTTCCCCTTGTAGCCACCCATCTCTGCAAGATTAATAGATATTTCCCTTCCTTTCTGAGCTTTTTATATTACCAGTTATTATTTGGGGGTGGGGGCAGTCTTTCATCTCAAAGGATCAGTCTCATTCTTGAGATATTTTTCTCCTCTTTCTAGATTTTATTGTTACTATTGTTATTTAGTTCCATAGCGCTAGTGCATGAGAACTTTAGTCCACTCCATGTGCATGACCTTGTACAAATGCACAGCAAAAGTAGTCTGCTGTGATTATTCAGAGATAATTCATAACTAATAGTATATGAACAACCCAAATTTTAGAGATTTTTGGCTGCCTGTGGTAGCATTCATTTTGATTTTTGTTCATTTTAACAATGTTTAATTTCAATGCTTATTTTAACATATTGAACAAAAAACCCCCAACTTTAATTCTCAGTTGATAAACACCCCTATGAGCTCTGAAAGTTTTCAACAAAATTAAAATAGACCTTAATTATATTTTTTATCTCTCTAGCCAAAAAAAGGTACTAAAGCCATCTAAAATACAAGCCATTACACTTGTTTTATATTATTTTATTATTTTTTATTCTTTTTTAATCTCTCTAGACAAAAAAAAAAGTACTAGAGCCGTCTAAAATACAAGCCATTACACTTGTTTCATACAACAGAAAGAAGCAAAAGAAGGCACAAGTCTAATTTTTTTTAGCAAATCCTTTGCAGTTCACCTTTAAACTGCAGGTCATCAGGTGAGAATCGGTATGTTTGAAAGCACTTGAACTGCTTGGCGAGTTCATCTCATCTGTATTATTCATACATATTTGCCGATTATAAATCACAATGGACTTAAATATTTCTAGTCTTTCACATCAGTAGGCATTCGGAGAACACTGTCTTTTATTTACTGACCATGTTAAAAATGGCACACTTTTTTCTTATTTTATAATAATATTCTGACCAGTTCAGAGAGATCTCTAATAATGTCTCAGTCCAACCATGGGTCTCATTATGTTGGTAGGAACTGTCATGCAACTGTGAATGTGCAATAAGTGTAGAGGCACAGTAAATGGCAGAAAAATATGAAAAGCATTCTACTTTCAGATGCTGCACAAAGCTATTTATTCCTACCACACTGAATGAACTAAAAATTGAGGAGAGAAAATGAGGACTTTACTTCATGGCCTTCTAAATTTAAACAAAGAGAGGATTTAAGGAAACAACTTACAGCAGAAAATGAGGGATGTTATACAGTGCAAGACATGCACTTAGCTTTTCTTGTATTTCATCCATTTTTAAGCACAGAAGCACATTGATTTCAATAGAACTTCTGCTTAAAAATCAATGTTATAGCATGACCCAGGTAACAGTTTAGAGACTACACATATTATTCATAAATAATGTGATTCTGGCCCAGATCTATCAGCCTTATTGTGAGCAGCTTCTTCTGACTGTCATCTCAAGAAAAACATGTTATAACAAGGGCACATCGTGTCTCTGGATTTCTGTTTTATAGAAACTGGAAACTTTTGTCCTTCATTAAATTTTGTGCACTGGCTTATGTAAAATATGCTGTAAACAATACTTGAGTTTCAAAATATATAGTTACACAACATGACAGAACAGAAGAAGTGAGACTTGTCTGGGCATTTTGATGCATAGCAAAGAGAACTTATTACAGGATATATCTTCCTAACCTTGGGCCTGGCCTTGCTATTTGGAAACACAAAAATGTTGTCTACAAAATGAAATGAGAGGTAAGTCACCCATTTGCTCTCTGTCTGTGCCACATCACTACTGTTTCTGGCATGACATTTCTGAGAGGGTGAGACAGAGTGAAGAAGAAAGGGAACTGGTGAAGTGTCTTTCACTTCATTAACATACCTGTCAACAACATATAGATCTACCACTATCAACAGTCTCTTCTGTTGCAGTTCTGTTTGGTTCACCATATGGGCACAAATTTCATCCTTATGATGAGTACTGCTGTAAAATCAACACTCACACAAGGATCGATGATTTAAAAGGCTTGCACTCACCGCAGTACTGCCTAAAACCAAACAGGTGTTTTGTAAATTATCATTATCCAAGAACTAAACAGAAAAATTTTTTTGGGGTTAAAAGAATATGCAAGAATATTCTTTGCAGAAGAAAGAAAAGCATACAATCTCATTTCAATCAGTACAAAGTATTCCATTCAAAATGTGGTAGTTTGGGCGCATCCACAAAATCCAAAGCAAAGAAAGGGATAAATTCACAACTGCTCCAGAGAGCAGCTACTTGAATTAATAGACCAATTGGTGGGAAATTCACCCAAGCTGTGCAAGACATCTCTTCTGACTAAGAGATACAATCCCAAGCTCTCACCTGCCGGGAGAGTGTACTGATCAGCATGCCCCAGCAAAGCTCTGGGGGAAGCCGAGGGGCCAGGGCCAAGCCAGCCTCCAGGTGCTAATCTGCTTGGTATTCATTGCAGCAGAAGTTGAAGCCCAGAAATCTGCTTCTGCAGTGTGTCTCATCTGCAAAGCTGGAAAGCCCTTATTTCCTTTCTTTGTCCAATGAATATTTAGGTACCCCAGGCAAACTGGAACAGCTTTCCCCAGAGGGGTGTTGGTTCCAGCAACTGTCTGAATCAGAGAGTAGGTTTGGGCCTGGGTCTTGTGCCACTCAGGAGAGCATCCTAACCACCACGCTATTAGGTGTTCGAGTGTGGAGCTCCCGAAATCCCTCCTGTGGGAGCAGTGGCATTTGCCATAGCATATTTAAATATTAATTGAGCAAGAGAGAATGAATGACTCTTTAAGCCTGACTAGCAGTTAAGGTGTTCTCCTGGGACATGGGAGCTGCGATTTCAGATACCCTTAGGCAGAGCAAGAAACTGAACCCAAGGCTCCCACGGCTGCATCTCTCTTTTTGCCCACTCCTGAATTTCTTGCTGAATCTAGCCAGCACCACTGAGATCCACGGATAGCTGAATAACCCCAAACTTCACTGCTCAATGAATTTATTGTTCACCAACGAATCTTTGCTCACGTACAATCTACCCCACTTTTGCTTGCCTGAAGAGTCAAAGGTACTGATGTATTGCAACTCACAGCTCCTATGTGTATGTATGACTTCATTTTTTTAATATTGGCAGTGTATTTCAAGAGTTAGGAGTGCAGTTTCCCTTTATTTTCTCACATGGAACTATCAGTGAACCAGGACAGGTCAAGACACTTTATTTTAGGAGTGGGAATTTTACATTGTCATGCTGGTAAGGTCATATGTATAGTCTATGAGATTACAAGGGTGTGTCTAAAGGTAAGGTAGAAGTTTGACAGATCTGGGGAATGAGCTGGGGAATGTTCCAAAGTCCTTTAATATCCTTTGAAGGGAAAGCCAATATGGGAATATCTTTACAGTAGAAGCTATGTGGACAGAAACTGTAAGACCATTCACGTCTCTAATTGTTCCATGTCTGAAAGAGGCTGCTACACATCTGTTATTCCACCACAGGAGTGGAATCTTTTATGAGTTTGCCTGCACCTATCATGCTGAGGGAAGGTTTCACTGAGTAAAAAAGATTTTCTTGCCAAACTGTGCATCCTTTTGGAAACTAACTGGGGCCAACACAGATGTTGTGAGCAGCACAAATCCCTCTTTGGAGCATAGATGGTTCCAGAAAAGCATCATTTTTCTAATGCTGGCAAGAAGCTGTAAGCTCATTTATGTTATTTTCTGAGAAACAAGAGAGGACACTAACTCCAAATGCCTCAGAGTATTTGCTATTTTAATGTGATTAAATGACTAGGAAAAAGAGTGATGCCATACACAACTGCATTAACTATGAAAGCTTTACAATAAAGCGTGGTAAAAAATATACAAGCAGTATGAGGGCAGTTAAGGGAATTGGCAATGAGACCTATGGTCTGGCATACTCATCCAACTGAAGGAAGCAGGGAACAGGTATTTTGGTGGCTTTTATGAAACGAGGTATTCTCAAAAAAATGCCTAATAGTCCTTACCAGCACATTTTTGGCTTTCTTATTGTTCCTAGGGTAATTTTAACAGTCAGAGAAAGTGAAATACTTCGCACTATCTGAGACAGTCTTCTGCAGTTAAGATCGAAGCACTGCAGGCTGGCAGACTGGGGCAACTTGACATGTCCATGCCTTTTCTCTGCTTGTTCTTTATATCGAGAGAGCAATTTGTTTTCTAGGATTTTTACTCTATCCACCATACCAAACTATCATAGAATCATAGAATCATAGAATAGTTAGGGTTGGAAAGGACCTTAAGATCATCTAGTTCCAGCCCCCCTGCCATGGGCAGGGACACCTTGCACTAAACCATGTCACCCAAGGCTCTGTCCAGCCTGGCCTTGAACACCGCCAGGGATGGAGCATTCACAACTTCCTTGGGCAACCCATTCCAGTGCCTCACCACCCTCACTGTAAAGAACTTCTTCCTCACATCTAATCTAAACTTCCCCTGTTTAAGTTTGAAGCCATTACCCCTTGTCCTACCACTACGGTCCCTAATGAAGAGTCCCTCCCCAGCATCTTTATAGGCCCTCTTCAGATGATACTGCTTCATAACAGAAGGCTGCTATGAGGTCTCCATGCAGCCTTCTCTTCTCCAGGCTGAACAGCCCCAACTTTCTCAGCCTGTCTTCATACAGGAAGTGTTCCAGTCCTCTTATCATCCTCGTAGCCCTCCTCTGGACTTGCTCCAACAGCTCCATGTCCTGTTTATGTTGAGGACACCAGAACTGTAGACAATACTCCAAGTGAGGTCTCACGAGAGCAGAGTAGGGGGGCAGGATCACCTCCTTTGACCCAGGATATGGCTGGCTTTCTGGGCTGCAGACATATACATACATATAACATGTAAAGAGATAAGATGCTGAATGTTTGGCTAGGTGTTCTGACTCCTTAGCCCTAATAACATGGATTAAAGTGTGCATTTCCATTGTAAGTAGAATAATAATGAATTGAATATGGATAATGTGCAAATAAGAAATTGGTTTCATGCCTTGACATAAAAACTAAAACAATTAACTTGGGCCTGCTTAAAGCAAAAAAGCCTCCAAAACTGGGGTATGTAGGTGTTTGTATATATGTATTCTGACTTTTTTTTAATTTACCCTGCACTGAGAAACACATATCTTTCAGCTTTATGGTTATTATTTTATTTTTAAATCCTTTTTATGGCATAAATATTATCAGCTTTGTGACCAGTTATTTAAAACTTGTCATGGCAAAAGATTTTAATGTTGTTTAAATTTTGTCCTCTCTTTTAAGCTTAAACTTCAAAGTGAAAACAACCTAAATCATGCGTGTTCAGTGCCTTCAGGTTTCATTTGGTGTTAAATATTTTGTCAACAAATAAAATAAAAATTTTGAACAGCCAGTATCATTCCTTTCAGTATTTTTGTCTTTTGTCTCACTTTTTCATGGCAAGGTGATATTGCTATACAGTATTTATCTTCCCAAAAATTGCATATCAGGAGATATTTAGAATATTGGAAATAGAGTAAACAGAAATTATAAAAAGCCTACAGTATTCATCCGTATCCCAGAGTCAGGAGGCAGATGTAGGAATACACAACAAATATGAACATACAACCACAGTGTTGCATTCTGGAGCAAGTTTAGAGAAAAATAAAGTTTATAGCACATGCTGTACACACAAATTTGCATTGCAGACAAAAATTAAGGTTTATTTCTGAACACTACACTATGTTATACTATGCACTTCCTTCCAAACCAGTTGCTATGCCCAATGTATATGCTGAAGAGGACTCCCTGATTTTCAAAAGCTGAATGTTAGATCTTACACATGAATTAATTGTCAGGTCTATGCCTATGCCATTTTTAATACATTGTTTAATAGGTGTTAATCAATCTATCTGCTGATCACTCAGAAGTAAGCTGCTATTCTGCATAGGAAATGATTAGCCTGTCAGAGAAGCACATATTGGAAGGTCATCTCTTGACTTTGACTGAACAGGTCTCCTGACAGAAAGGGTTAACAAGCAAAAATCAGTATGGTTCAAAGAGATCCGTCTGTAATAAATGAGCTATGTCCTTCTTTTGTGAAAGATTTTGTAAGATAGTAATCATATACAAATACCACTGGTGCTTTTCTATTAGTACAACAGTCTCTGTTATTAGCACAGTTTGCAGAAGTGAAAGGATTTTACTGATCATTGTGTTTGCACTGTTATCAATAACTACATACACAGGCACAAAAAAAAACAACCAGTGGAATGGGTGTGTGTGAATGGAGAAAGAGACGAGAAAGAAAAGAGAAAAAGTAGAAGGGGTAGCAGGGGCTTTTTAAGAAGAAAAAACCACAGTTCCAAGTTAAAATCTGCAGAAGTCTGCAGCTATGCATAAGCGTTGCCTGTGAAGATCTTCAAAATGCTCTGAGCTTTAAAAGATATATATTTGAGTAATACTATCTTCTTATTGTATCTGAATAGTAATTGCACGTGCAATGCATAGAGAATATACACCAGTAACAAGAGAGTTTATATTTAACCCAGTTTTCAAGATACCTAATATTTTGTCAAGCATTTTATAGGTTTTAGCTTCGGGATAAATTTGAAGCTCTCTTTTCCCCGGTGAAACCTACAACAATAGAGAAATATATACTGAAGGGAAAAAGAAACTGGAATATTGAGCAAGCCTAGCAGAAATCTAACATTTCATTTAATACTTAATAATTACTTTTTACAGATCCCTTTGACTGGGAAAGCTTTTATATCTCAAAGTTTTACTGCTCAGCTATAATGATGAAAAATCTCTAGACTTTTTTCTTGTTTCAGATTCTAAAATATACATATGGTCTGTTTTCTGACATGAGACAGTAGTTTCAATTTCAAATAGCAACAGCTTATCCTCCAATTCTTTACGTAAGACTTTACAGCTAAAAACTATTTTAAGCCAACCTGTAAAACTCACTATTGTTACAGTTAGCAGGAAACAGCTAATTTGTTCATATACAAACAGAAAGTTCATGTTTTGTTGTATAACTATGGCAACTTCTGCAAATGACTCATCCAGGACTTTTGTTATGTTATTTTATGACTCAGACTTATTAACATTCACGCTGTTACCTCTCCCAGCCTCCAGTACAGTATTTCCACTTTCTGAAACTACTCTAAAGTACATTCTTAGGTCTGAATCCAGCTGCCCATTAAAAATTACCAAGACAAGAAAAATTCTTTCTTGATCGATGTGAGCATTACCTATAAACTCCGAGTTTTAGCTCTGCGCACCTGGAGCACTAGGTTGTGGTCTATTACATGATGACAAGACCTATGTTATATTCAAAGTAGCAAAATGACTACAGTATGTGACAAGGAGATAAGTACACCCGCCTAGTTTGTTTCCAAGTGGATCAGTTCTTCAGCATGTATTAAGTCCTTCCAGATTTATCCCCAGCAGCTGGCTCTTTGCCAGGGCTTGGATTCTGTTCTGGTGTGCAATGTGCTGAGTATTCCCAGGTGCTGGTATATTTTTATGCCTTAGTCCTTATTTACAGTTTTTCTAAGGGTTGCTTTGAAGTCTGAACAATCATGTTGCAGCACACTACAAAGTTCTTTCCACATCTAGCAATCTTTTCATGTTGCCTTAAGTTAAGCCATCTCTAAATGAGAAAATAGGAGGATGAGCACTAATAAATTTCAGAAGGAAAGATACTATTTCTTGCATAAAATTAATAATTTCAGTGTACCAGAAGCTATGTGAGTAATCACAGCACAAGATTAAAAAGTTGAAATCGTGATTCACTCCATCCTCTTAAAATTCTTTGACAATGGCTACTAATATAGTACTACTTTCAACTTTATAGCTCCTCTTTTTATCAGCCCTGCTATTATAACACTTGACATGCTTGGCTGCCATAGTATAATAAGGAGGGGTAAAATGATGCATTAAAGGTCCTTGGTGCAAATCGTATACAAAATTTTTCAGTTTGGAATATGCTGTGCAAAAAGGCAATATCAGGAGTTTAAGGGTCATAAGGCAGTACAGGCACTCAGCTCTAAGTTCCAGTTAATTTTCTAAAAGCCAAAGCAACAACAGCAAGAGTTCTAACGATATGTTCAACTTTCTTTTGAAGAACAGGCACCTAGAAAATAGTAAGGAAGGGAGAGCAGGGCAGTGGGCACATTATGCTGCAGTTTTAGCCATAATCACTCATATGTGACTCTTGGCAGCTGTCTGATGCAAGTAACTGCTCAGTGCCTGGTAAAACAACACGGTATGGTAGCATGCTTCACAACGTGAGGCAAACAGCACTCTGTGGAACAGCAAGCAAAATCAGAATAATGCTCTGTAAAATCAATCCAATATTTTGGGGGTTTAGAGCAATCACTCCCCAAAATTAAATTCCAATTGCTTACAGTTATTCTCACAGATCCTTTTCATATAACAAAAGCCAAGTTTCTCAGTGTAGTTTGTATATCATGTTCAATGCTCTCTTTCTTTAAAAAAATATTGTGTGTTTTGAATGCAAGTATTTGTGGCTCCAAACAGTTTAGTTACTTTGTAGAGAATATAGATTAGTGTACGTAAACTGTATAGGACTTTGGCCACTAGATATTAAATATCTGTATACTTCAATGCAATGCTATTATTTGCAGTTGTGTTTGTGGAGGTGCCCTAAATTTGAGAAGGCAGCCCTAGTTTATTGTCAAAGAACAGACAAACAGAAGGGCCAAAGTCCAGGCACAGCGCTGCTTCTGGTTATGACCGTAGTGGAGCTGCTTAGCAGTCTTTGCCTCAGGTTTACCAGTCGGGATATTAAAGACCTGAAAAAGGCCCTTATAAGGACAAATTGCCAGTTCAATGTGATGGTCATGATTAGATTTAGGGGGACAAAGTTACTAGTAAGTTAACTGAGGAAGGGAATATGGGTGAGATTCAAAGCCATTGAAGTTTAGAAATGCTTCAGTTAACTTTCGCGGTTTTCAGAAGAGATGTTGCACAAGTTTATTTAAATTTCCAACGGATAGAGATACTGTATAAACCAAACAATACTTTTATCATCCCCAGAAAGTCCAAGACACAAAGCCTAAAACAGAGGAGAAATATCAGAGAAGAATATGCTCTGTTTTACCATCACACAAATGCATGTAGAACAGATAAACATTCTCCCTTTCACGCTGGATCAAGAGCCGAGGGAGATACTGCATACTTGAAGCCATCAACCACTTAAAACTGCTATTGTCAAAGCAATTTTTTACAGTAGACTGATTTGTATGCAGACCATTTTTAATAGCACAGAAAGAGTTTGGGACCATGTGTTAGAGTACACAAGTGATTTCCAAAACACATTTGAAATGTAAAAATTCTGGAGGCTGCCTCCTTCCCTTTCTCCCCTTCCCTGCAACATTCATACACATGCACACACGCACCATCAACTTTCACTGACATTTCTTCATTACTATGAAGAAGCTCAAGCTCTCTTGAGGGATTTTGCAAAGCACTGCTCCTCTTTTTAAGTAAGGCTACACACTTACGTCTCTACAAATGATTTCCATAAGTTTATATTCCATCAAAACACATGATTTCAGATCTTAAGGTGTAGAAGTAGTGTTAACAATGTCCTCCTATGAAGATTTTAAGCTCTTTTGAATGCAATTTCATTCTTTCCGGTGATTTTCCCTTGTTAAATTTGCACAGGGTATTGGGACGTTCTTTGGCATCAGAAAGTGCATCTGGAGAATAAAATGTCCTGAAATTCACACTGCTAAACTGAAATCTTTACTTGTTTGATCTCGGAAAAGGCCATACCCTGGATGCAATGTTATCAAATCATGGTACCTGCAGGAGCTGATAGCTTTCTGTAAGAAGAGTAATCTAAAATATAAACTAAACTAAACTAAACTAAACTAAAATAAACCAAACTAAACTAAACTAAACTAAACTAAAATAAATAAATAAAATAAAATAAAATAAAATAAAATAAAATAAAATAAAATAAAATTCATTTTTTAAAGTCTAGCACATTCAGACAGAACTGTACATCTCGCTTAGCTGAGCACTGACTAAGGCTTCATATTAACACTGGCTGAGGAGTTTAGTTAGGACAAACAACAATCTTCTTTTGCTGGAAAGTTACTAGAACCATGTAATCCAGGTGTAAGCATGCTCATCTAATCAGGAACCCAAGAGCACAGACACATTGCATTTCCCTTTCACTGTACTTTCAACTTTTTCTGTACAGTAACAAAGATAACATAAGGTTGTTTATTTCCTTTGTACAACAGAAAAAAAGCTGCAGTAGCATTTACTGTTTATGTTTCCAGATAAGCACTTGTGGAGTTCATAATATCTCCACACCAATGACAAGATAAAACATGCAAATTGTAGGATGGACTGTACAAAAACTTAATATTACAGTAATACAAAGAATGCAGTACTTCAGTATTTCTGTGACAAATTACTGTTTACTCAGTGGCATAAATTAAGAAAAAAACTTACAATCTTACTTGTTCAGTCTATAGTAGTATTTTAAAAAATCTAATCTATAGAAAAAATAATCTTAGTTATTTTTAAGCAATACCATTGTAGGAAAAGAAAAAAAGAAGTTAGTTTTCCCTTTATGTAGTGCTCTAATACAGCAAAATCTTGTGGGATGGACAGAAGAATGAAAACTGGGACTTAGGTGTTTTATTTCTTGCTCTTAAAATATTACACTGTTTGAACCTCAGTGAATCACTAAACTCCCTGCCTCATCTGCACCAGCTGTGTCAGGAGAATAATGGTTGTTTTTAGAAGTTCTGCAAAGCCCTGGACACCAGATCTGTGGTGTAAGGCACAATGTAGAGGGCAACAAATCCTGCTTTTGCGTGGCTCCACAGAGCAGAGGCCCAGGCTGAGCATTATCAGGCAGCATTGCCCCAAGCTCTGTTAGTCTTCATATACATTACTTATCATGGCCCACATTTGCTGTGCAAAAATGAGGTGCCCCACTGTTTCACTGGAATCCTTCCTCCCTTGGGCTTGACTGTTTTGCAGAAAGAGTTGTTGCAGCCGTACCATCTATATGGCTACTCCAACATTCCTTCACGCAACATGCCTTCCTTCTTGATTTTTCTCTTACTTCCACCATGTAATGAAGAAAAGCACAAATCACACTTATATGAAAGGTAAAGAAATATTTCTACATGAAGAACTTCAGTATTCTCTGAGTGCTCTACTGTGGTTCATTAGGAAAAATGTCACAGGGTAACCACCCACTTCATGACAAATGCAGCTGAACAACTAACATCTCCCTAAGCCTCCATTGTAAATATGGCATAAACAGGTCTACCCACAACCTGCAGTAACATCCACCCATTGCCATGAGCCAGGAGAAATATACTAAAAAAAATCACTCTAAACATGCATGGGTTTTAATTTCCAGATTTAATATATTTACACAGCATTCACAAATGACTCAGAAAGACCTATTCCTAGAGAGTGGCCTAGATGACTAAAATAGGTCTTAACTGTAATGGCAAACTAAAAAGGCAGGTAATGTTCCTGACACACAGAAATCAGGGTGCTGGGCTTATAGCTCAAATTTCCCTGGTTAGACACGCTAGTCAGTTGTGTTAGATCATCTCAGAGAAGTGCCAGGCCACGAGATGTAATTAAAAACAGCAACTCTTCAGCATTCAGATGCTGCAAACTGAGGTGTTAGCACAGTCTCCTGGAGTTGTAGTAGAGGACTTTGTAAAGTGAAGTGGATTGCAGGAGCAAGAAAAGAGATTTAAGTGTCCTTCAGTAAACAAACAGCTGTAATTCTTAAACGTGTCTGCACCTAAGCAATTTCTGTCATGTTTGAAGAAAGGATCCTCTTCTCTGCAGTCCTTGTCTCTCTCTCTCTCTCTTACTTATAGTCTCGTCTTAAAAATATTTCTCTCTTCCCTCTGAATGTTGCTCTTCCTAAGCTGATCTTCATATAAGTAAACTGCATTACTTCCTTTATAAGATTTTAGGGAGGTAAAGTCATCATGAAATCAAAGGACAGTGATTCTGAAAATTCTAACGCTTATCAAAATTGTAAAGCTTATCTTGAAATGATGCATTTAAGAAAAAGCTTAACACAAAATTAAAATACTGCAATATTTCTTCATTCGGCTATATGTCAAACTGGTGAGTTCTCTACATTAAATTCAGGCTTTTAATGTTTATGCCAACTACGTGTTATCAAATTTTTCGTTAAGATATACATTCCATATTTTCAGATCAAGCTCTATTCCAGTATTAACTGGAATCGTGAATAGCAATGTGCCTTTCTCTTACAGCATAAACTTCCCGAGTTTTCCCTTCCTTATATTCATAGCTACTGTATTAAATATGTTTGAGCATATTCCACTTTTTGTCTAGGGATAACTTACATTGTTTTAAGAGAGTTGATATTTTAGAACTGAACATCATTTCTCGTTATTAAGGTAATATTTAAGTTGATGTTAAACATTATAGCCCACTTTTCACTTAACTGCCTTTTATCTTCTGGTGCTCTAAGGACAGAGTTTAGGCACTAAGTACCCCACATAGAGGGAAAAAAGGGGTGCATGCCAAAATGTTCAATCTTGTGGTCCAGCTGGGAGCTCCGACCACATTGCAGGATGAGACGCAGGTGTTGATGGTTTCTTCTTCCTCCCACCCGGCAGTGATTTCCACCATGGGAGGCTGGGGCTGTGGACAAGGAGACTCTGGTGCACCCCAGCTTGCCCCTCAGCCCAGACACTGACTGCAGCAGTACTCTTTGGGCTGCCATAGAGCTGATAGCCTGTGAGAGCTCCCTCATTCACTTTGTACTCCAAATTAATCTCTAAAAAAGGCAAAAACAAGCTTAGGCTTCCTGTCTGCCACAGCAAATCCGTTTGATAGATTCTCTTGGCAACAGGAAGAACTCAAAAAGTCCTGCTACCATTATTTAAAACTGTACTTTACAATGTTCAGCAAAGCTATCTAGAACAGATGAAATCTCTTTGGAAACCTGGTTGAGCTTAAGAGCTCAATCCATCAGAGCACATAAGCATGCACTCACATTCAGTTCTTAGGCATGTGGTCCAGTGCTGTCCTGGATCAAGCCCTTTCATTCTTCATTTAGGACACAATTTGAAAATATATGCCACCATGCGGTGTTATATAATTCAGCTCTATTTGAGAAGGATAAGCCAAGAGAAGGTCATTGCCAGTAAAAAGCAACTAGAAAGGAATAGAGCAGCCTTTGTATTATTCTGTCCTGTCTATTTCATATTTTAGACTGAAATACACTTGTTCTTACAATATGTTCCAGTATATTCCCTTGGTCTCCTTTGATATGAGTGGTACAACCTGATGCAGCAGTTCATATGGGATACATATGAAAATCACTTGATCTGTATTTATTTTTTTATTTTAAAAAATCAGGGAAGAAAGTTGTGAAAAGAATAATATGCTGATAGCAGAACCTGGTAGAAACATATGGGGCAGTCATGTTTTACTTTCAGTAATGGCAGAAAAGCCAGGGCATGTGAACTGTGGAATGTAAAAATTAACTTCACTCTCAGAAACCAGTGAAATGGTCTACTGATCTGTTGAAACTGCATTTTTACTTCCTCATTTGTTGTATTTTAATGTTTAGAGAAGTTTCCAAAACCCTCCCATGTTTCTGCTCAAGGTGACATGTTTTACAAATCAATAAAAAAAACCCTTCAGCAAAGGATCTGAGTATAAGTTGCTTTATATTCTTGCATGGAACCCCAAGACTAATTTAAAAGCAATTCATCAACTTTTCGGTTCTGGCTTAGCAGCGGCATCGTTACCTTAAAGCATAAGAAAGAGAAAGAATTTCTGTGCAATTAGCTGGCATGGGTACTAAGATTAGCAAACTGATCCCTGCAGGTTAGAAGTGAACAGCACGAACCTAAGTCGGAGCAATTTAACCAGCACCTTGAGGTACCACAATTTAAAGGTATAAAGTCATATACTACAGGAGCCAGCAGAGGGTGCTTCCTTTTTAGGGTTAGAACAGGAGTGAATCTCAGGAATAAAAGTAAAAAAGCCTTCACATATCTTTAATTT
Source organism: Strigops habroptila (assembly GCF_004027225.2). Taxonomy (NCBI): domain Eukaryota; kingdom Metazoa; phylum Chordata; class Aves; order Psittaciformes; family Psittacidae; genus Strigops; species Strigops habroptila. Next base: position 27,270,012 of record NC_044279.2, read on the forward strand.
GCTAAAATATTTGCCCTTGCTTCAGATATACCACATTGATTTGTGAAAACTGGGGGTTCAAACATGACGCAGTTGCAGAATAATAAATCATATGCTTAGTTTAAAGTACATCTTTCCCAAATCTGTGTGTGTTGCTCATAAGGTAGGTTACATAGTTTGCATGTAACTTTTCTTCTTTTTTAAAGGAAACCATTTCCCTCACTTAATTCCAGGCAGACTTCACCTAGGCAATGTTTTCACTGCAGCAGCTCCCACCCTGTGAAGCGGTATGAAGTGTCACTGACATTCTTTAAACTGCTGTTTGCCTTTGAACAGCTTTTTCAGATTTCCTCAGGAATTCTTTATAATGAATGTAACATTTTCCTGACTCTATATCACCACTAGGGATGCTTAGACCAGGTGACTGAGTAAACCCACCAGCAAAGAATTCGCATAGTGATTAGGTTTCCAAAATAGCCTAATTTTGGAAACAGAATGTCCATGGTGAGCTGCATAGATAAATACAGTGACCTCAGAGTTGCCGGTATGTGCCGCTATTACCCCAGAATTCCTTCCCTAGGGAAAATCAATATCTTTAATTAAAAAAAATAAAAAGGCATTCTAAGTTGAAATCTGTAAAAGCAGCTTTTATTTAGCAGCCTAAGACGAAATTTGCCTAGCAGTGCTGGCCCTGTTAGCCTGATTCCCAGCTCTGAGAGTCGCATGCTGATGTGAATCGAAGCCCTCAGAAGAGCAAACCACTAGTGCTAGAAAGGATTAGAGGTCTGAGCCATCAAGCTAGCTTCAAGGTTTTTCTTTCCCCATTATTTTGATGTTTGATAGCACGCTTAAATTAAATACTTGGAAGATTACATTTTGCTAAATATGTTGTGAGCAAACAGATTCTGCAGTCAAGCCGTTCTTTCACCCGAGAACATTTATCTTGAAAAGGTAGCACATTTCCTTGGACAGCAGCCATTCCTGGCAGCAGATCTCAGCACTCAGTAGGAAACCCATGTCTTTGTGTTCTGAACTGGCCCATACTGGAATTAAAACACAACACTAACAGCCAGAATCAGTTGTTCTTGGTGGGTAAGTGTTTTATAACTGCATGGGGATATAAGAGCAGAGCTTTGAGTTTAAATCCTTTTTTAGAAAATGCTGTGATTAACTGCATGACTTCACTTATTGTTAAGGTAACAGATGGAAGTGCCACAGTGAAATATTTCCTTTTTATTTACAAACAATAGAAAGTCTTTCTGCTGATAGGAGTTAAAACATTACAGAAGCATTGGTTCCACAAGCTTAAATTCTTTCATGCTACCACATGCATTTTTCATGTAAAGTCAACATGTTTAACATTTTTGCACTGTCTGAATTTATCATCCATAACTTTTTTGTGATTCCTGTTCAAATGAGTTTGCTTCTTTAGAAAGAATTATGTACCTACAGTATAATGAGCTAATTAACTAAAGAACAAAAGGTGCCTTCTGTTATATGTGAGACATAACTAGCTCCCAGACAGAGGCAACACATTCTTTGTTTTTAAAGGCAATCTGTATTGCTGATTTTGATGTCAGACACCCTGTATAATTTTGTACAGTGCCACAAAAGGACTGATAAAACATTAAAATTAAAATTTGCTTTAAAACAACCCATGCACCACATCTTACCACCAGTATCATGAATTTTGAGAGGTTTGTAAAAGATGTGCACTTTGATCAATTGCAGGGTTTCTAAGAAAAAAAATCACTTTTATGCTTTTTAACTGGCAATAGCACTAAGCAATGGACAAAACTGACAGAAAGACACAGAAGCTGCATAAACAAAATAAGACAGAGGTTTTATTAAATATTAATTCTATTAATTCACAGCAAAAATCTTTGTTTATTGTGGTATATTAAAAATATATTTTCTTTATTCTAAGTCATTCCTCCACAGACACAGTACAACTTGTCAATGCCTGTAAAGCTCTCTTACCTTGCTAGAAATGCCTCAAGCATAAATAGCAGTAAAATATTTTTAACACTGTAGACTTAGATCTCACCACATTTAACAAGACATATTAAAATAATGATTTATAACAAGTGAACAGTAAAGAATACATTCACTATTCATTTTTAACGAGTAGTAATTGTCACCATACCGTAAAAGACCCCAAAAGAATTAAAAACACTGTCCAATGAAACCTGGCAGATTCTGTGAGGTGTTGTAAGAGAGCATTACTTGTGTCCAGTGTTCATGGAAGCAGAAAGATGCTGGAAATACACTTCTGCATACATACAAAAGAAAAACTCTCTTATTCCAGGATTCCTATGGGAATTACAATAATAATTGCATTGTCATTGTACAAGGTGTGTGGATTAGAGTTGAAGACCCAACAGCCACCACTCCACCCATGGCTTCCTGAATCCCTTGTACACCCTTGATGTGAGGCAGAGGTTTTTGGACTTGTCGTCTGTGCTATGGGTCAGCTCAGCCCAAAGGACTGCAGAGAGCTGAACTGAAAAATCACAATAGCTATTAGTCTGTAACTGCATATTTCTTTCTCTTCTAGGTATCTCCAGAAATCAGTAAAATAAGTAAGCTTTCTACTTTAGGGTGACTCATCTCTAGACACGGATTTCCATTAAATCCAATTTCTGTAACTGCATCATCAAACACCTAAATAGATCTTTCTTACATATTCAACAGGATACTAACCTCATGGAATAGACTTTCTGCTATCTTTAGCAAAGTTTGGTTTTATGGTACCTCCTGCCTATGTTGTGACAGAAAAAGGGTTGGACACCTCTTAAACATAAATTCATAGTAATTTCACTTTTTAAAGGTGTCCTGCAAAAGCCATGTGAGCAGCATGCACAGAAGCATTTGATTATCATCTATGTAATGGGCATACATGATAAGGTTAAAAAACCTGCACATGCTGCTGTAAAAAAGCAGATATCCACCATTTTCATTTCTGTTTGAATGGAAACTAAAATGGCAATTAATACACACCATTAAAACTAAGGAAGAGTTTCCTATCATCAATAATCACTTGCCTTCTCTGTGGACACTCAGTAACTTGGGGAAATACAAGTGCACACACAGAGAACCAGAAACTCCCTTCCCACTGGCATCTAAGTTTCACAAAAGTTCTTATCCAAAGGTCAGCTGCCAATCGGTATGTACATATATACACACGAGTCCTTGGTGGGAATAAATTCCAAGTTAGTTGGCTACTAGAGCATATGGATACTACTACTTGAGGTAAAGAAGAATAAATCTTTTTGATTTGTTCTTTTGTCCTTCCTAGAAAACAGCATGTCCATACGTCCTGAGCTGCTGAGTATGGCCCAACAATAAATAATGGCATATAAAAGATAGAGATAAATTTTCATTACAATATCTAAAAATCATTAAAATGCCTCTGTGTAGCAGTCACCCAACTCCATTATGCCTTGACCTTCAGGCCTTCAAATAGCTCTTAATATCAAGTAAAGCAGTTAGGGAGGAGGCTTTGAGGAGTAACCTCAAAGCTATGAATCTGTCTTACTTGAAAACCAGCAGCAACCTCTTCATCTTTATGAAACCAGCTCTAGAAGATCTTGTTCAGCTGAGATAACTGTTATGCAGACTTAACCTTTTGTTCCTTTTCCACACAGAAGTGTAAGAAACACAATACAATAATAGCTTCATGACATTCGCTCACTAAACTGGAACTGCTCTGGTTTTGAAAGGAGAAGCTGTAGAACCCTTCGGAGGAGTGAAAAGGCTGAGATGAACATCTATGAACATCCCAAACACTGAAGAAACAAGAGAAATGAAACGGCATGAGAGATCTGAGGCCATTCTTTAAGATGGTTTTCCTTAAAAGACTATGACTTTCTATATTAGAAAACTAAAAATTTATTGGTAATCAAGCAAATAATTTCTAATTACAAATCAGAAACTGTTTCCTTTTTTCAAAGAAGTTACAATGCAGCGAAGTTTCTTTCTAGCAATGCTATATCCTACAGAAACTTTTCCAGGCAGAAGTCTGAAAAATGCAAAAAGGTGAGGGTACAACAGAGGAAGACTGTTCTGCTGTCTTCATCCTCCAGCAGACCTCTTAGAAAGTCAGAGAGTGCTGGTTTGGGAGCACTTGTAGAGAGTGACACCTGCTCTTTGCAAAAGAAAGCTAAAGGACTCCATAAAGCTATAGCTAAACTAATACTTTGTCAATATCTTAGCCTTATGCCCTCATCACATTCTCAATAATTTTTGCAGAATGCTTACAGTAAAACTGCAAATACACCTACTGCCTTGAAAAAAAGTACCAAAAAAGGTTTCACTTGGTAAGCTTGCCATTCCTGTTCTGAAGAACATGTTTTCAGTAGAAAGTTTTCCTGCTCAATAATAAATATAAAATTAATAAATAACCCAATTAATAATTTTCCGACTGTAGTAATGAGCATGTCATAAAAAAAGGTTGGTGCTTCCCTCACTTGAGTAGATTGGGAACAACTATACCATAGTCACTGAATAGAAATATTCTATGAGAAGAGAATGACAATCATAAACTTTAATAATCCTGATTAAAAATCTGGCATTTTTGCACTGCCACACACTTCCATTTAGGGCAAATGAAACTACATTTTTTACAGGCAAAATTATCTAAAAAATTAACATAATGGTTCATTCCTGAGGAAGATAAATAGCTGACAGATTGTTAACTTTACTACAGATTTCATGATACAGATTTTTATTAAATTAATTTCAATTGAATTACAGTATAACTTAATAAGAAAAAAAAAATATCCATACCACTATTTAAAAGCACCTAATTACATATTGGCATCAGCAGTGTATACTTCAGCAATTGATCACAGATTACTAATTTTAATAATCAGTGATGATTCGAACCCATTTAATGAATTGCTTAATATTAGATCTAACAGAAGTTTAATCCGTGTTGCAACTACTTGAAAAATAAACCCAACAGTACTAGAATTTGATATGACAGTCAGGGCTGCAAGTGTAAGATCATTAACACTTCACAGGTTATACCCTGAAGTAAATCTTACAAGAAGTTCACATAAATAAGGACAGATTTACACAATTATGTAGTTACGAGTATCACTGCATTTCTAACCATAAGTGAATTCTTCTCAATTTGCTATTCATTTGACTTTGATATGCATAAAAACCACAATCCAACAGAAAACAAGTCAACTCATTTTTCCTTTTTTCTTATTTGGTTTCAGGACATTTATATATCAGGTAGAAGTATATGAACCCAGATGGTTTCATCTAAGAAAATTTTTGCTTGTGAAAGAATTCAGAAAAGTTTCATTTGTTCCACTTAGGCTTGCATTTTTGTTTGACTATTGTTTGACTGGAATGCTACAAAAGACTTACAAGGAGTTAAATAAAACTTAGATTTGGCAAATATAAGACTCGTCTATGGAAAAAAAAAAAAATAGAAAGTGCTGAGAATAATGATAACAAAAAATTTAGATAACCCCCATGGTGGCAACATCAATATTTTGGAACCTTTTTAAAATAAAAAATACAAAGACAAGGGAGCTCTCTACTTTGTAAGGGAGCCCTTCATTGGTATTTGAAACTGAACAACTCAAAAATGATACCGCAGAACACCACACTCTGATCAAACACATTAGCTTGTAAAATTTCTCACCTCTGTGGAACCACTGATGACATTGTTTGGTTTTCATCTGATAGGGAGCAAAGGGGAATTGGGAATGTATTATTTCAGATTATAAATAACTACATTAAAGACCCATAGCCTTGAAAGACTTTTTTCCTTTTTTTTTTTTTTTAAGAAGCCAGCAGATTTTAATTTTTTGTAGATAAAGAATTTTTAGATTGCAATAAACACAATATATCTGTCAGTCAATCTGTGCCACTTCGTCCTAAAACAATGTTGGTATGGAGGTCCTGTGTTCCTCTGACATTTAATGTACTAACCTGGAGAACTCCACCCTAGAACGAAAAAATGCAACAAAAAAAAAAATCACATTTAAAAGGAAAAATAAAAAAAGTTACATGACCTTTTGGAAAGAACATCTCTTCTGGTTAGTTACAGTCAAGTTAAATCTCGGATAGGGAGACCGGACAGTGTGCTTGATTTTAAAATTTGACCAGTGGGTATAGTTATTATAAAAACCTATGTGTTTATATAGGTAAGAAATTGGTCTTTGTTTGTGAAAGCAAGAAAAAATTATTAACACTTTGAAACATCTCAGAAAGAAAGAATTTCAGAGTATTTTGTACAAAATACAGATTCTTTTTTTTTTCTCAAAGAGTTGTCTTTTGAAGAATTGTTCAATCAAATGTGGAGATTAAGTCAGTCATTGGGCAAAGGCCGAATGCAGCAAAAATGTGAAAGCAATTTTTACATCTGAGTGCCTATTGAGACTCTCCTAATGTAACTTTTGTCCTTCAGTAACCATAGAGAGCTCAGGACCACCAAATGTTTGCTGGTATGCCAGAAAGGTACTTTTAACAGTGGATATTACTGCTCTGTTTTACAGACCAGACACGCAAACCTACCCTCTTCCACCTTTCTCACTAATTGACTATGCTCACTGATGAACATGCTCATTTACTCTGGAAAATAACTGATGACCTACTCTTAAGTCCTAGGTAGACATGCCTCTTTTAAAATGCAGGAATTTCAATTTTGGATAAGTTTAGGAAAAGCAAAAATTTCTGAAGAGTATTGATCTTATGATGAAATTAAAATTACTCAGCATTTTGTAATATCAGATTCTTTAAGATTGTTAGTTTTGGTAAATATTATTACAGGCAGTAAACTGATGAATGTTCCAGTACTTCCACACTGATAATCAAGTTTTCCAGTTCCAGAAAATAAATCTTCAAATCTTTGAATCAACTCTATGAACATGTAGAGGAAAAGGTTCAACCCACAACATTTTAAATTATCAATATTTGATTGAGATCACTGCATTATTTCTTTTTAAAGTCCACAGTAGTGTTGACTTTGTACCACTCAGACTTTGAAAACTAGTAGATTTCTTCTAATTTTCTTATAAATACACATATGGTAATAGTATTTTACATAACTGTTTTGATATTTGTGGTTATCACCTTCCTTAATTATTTGACCTTACCATTTTTTAACACAGCTCACTCATGCAATATTAGAGGAACCACTTGCTCAGAACTGTTACATGTGAAACTGTAAGATAGAACATCCTTTGCAAAGCATGTTTGGTTAGCATTTCTTTGTTTGAAAAACTGCATTCTTCATGAAAGTCCAAATTAATATCCTTAATTGTAATGATAATATGCCACAAACATTAATTTATTGATAAGAAGTTCCCACTGTCTTTTCAATATTCCTCTTCAAATCCGCCTGAACATCTACTGTAAGTTATTTGGACAATATTGAAAGATTTTTTTAAAATGCTTTTTACTGTCAAAGAAATTTTGATTAATCAGAATTGAAAGTTATTTATTTTTTATACTCTGCTTTCAGACAGCTCACATTTAGTCAATTTGGTACACGAAACTATTTAAATACTGCTTTTAACTTTTTGGAGCCTTTTGTTTTACCAGACTTCTGTGTTACTTCACTATGCAATTTACTGAAGGCTAGTAATTATTAGGACATGTGGTAGGCGTTTATCACCACTAACATCACACAACCCACTCTATGATCAAGATACAATAGGGCAAATGGTACAATTAAAGGCACAGTCTTTGGTGCATAACAATAGAAGCCTTGTGACATGGCAAGATTAAGAAAAGACTCAAACATCTTTAAAACTACTCATTACCACCAGTTAAAATGTGCACGTCTGACCTTTATGGTAATCAGTAGTACTCCAGTTGTGCACTATAGAGCTAAATAAGCTTTATTTTAGACACACAGAATTCTTTGCAGTGACCTGCAGTTAACTTGGCTGATCTCAGAGCTGATGCTTACAATGAATTAACCCATCAGTGGTCATAATGATAGGCCATCATCTTTATCAACCAGTTTATGATGACAGGCATAAAACAGTACTGTAGATTTTCTTGACAAGTGGAGTAGTATTTAAATGTTGACTGCTACATACATCAGATTAACAAGGTTGCAAAGTTACCAAGAATCCCATTCCCTGAGGTATAGATTCACCCTGTGGTGCTATTATACCATAAGGTATATCAAAGATAATTGCTTAGTTTATTATCCTGTTGTCTTTTATGTCAGCCCTTAATTGTGAATTCAGAAGCCTCTTGATCTCCCAGTTCCTTATGGACCTGTTATTAACCCCATTCATTTTAATTAGGATTTATTACTATTTTTACTATTAAAGTACAGAATTTTTAAAAATAGATGTTTCCAAATAACCCATGATTCCTTTATGTGGCTTCAGTAAAAGAGAGATTGATAAGATATTTAGTCAATATTGTAAATACAGGTCTCAAGCTTCTTTTCCATCCTCCGACAAAATTTGGCATATCAAGATTCTGATTTTTTTTACCCAGAATTACTTTAATATTCAATTAAGAGCATGCAAACATACAAAGATTTCTGTGGTAAATCCAGATTATTATAGCTCTGTATGATTTTATAGAACCAACCGAATAGAAAAATGCAAGGTGGCTGTGTCAAAGCTGCTTTCTTCCCCATGGTCCTGAAGTATGGTGGTCAAGATTTTACAGTTGTTGTGCTGCACTTCCAGAGACCAATTTAAGCACATTCCCGTAAAACATCACATGAAACCTACAGAAACAGTTGAAAAACTATGGCCTGGCTAGTACAGATAAGTAGTCATTCATAATTCCTCCTAATGTATACAATATTAATCTGTATGTACCTAGAAAATCTGACTACTTCCTACACTTCAAAGTCATTGCCTTTGCTACGAGACCTAGAAAGTGCTTCAGGATTCATTATGACATGTGGAATATATAAGCAATAAGGCATGACAGGGAGTGTGGTTATCATAAGATAATCACACCCCTGGGTCATTACAAAGCGTGAGGTGCAGCCGAGCACCTCTCATTCCCCCTGGGGTGTGATTATATCATGATAAGCACACTTCATGCAGTTACCTTATTACTTTTATAAAGTCTTTGTTGGGAAAAAAACCCTGTATTTTTTACTTAAAGATGATAAAGTTGGCAGCTTACAATGCTGAGCAGTACTTTCTGCTAAGCTTGATGGTTTATACGTATTAATCTACTCCCTTAGAATGTGCGTCTGCCAAAGCTGATCTGAACTCATCAATCAAAAGGAGTTTCCATAATTCAGCATGTGTTTGAATGATCCGGCTGGGAAAGAACATGTGCATGTCCCAGGCAACCCCATAACCATTGACTGCTCACTGGACATCTATTTCTTTTCTCAAAAATTAAACCAAAAAATAAACAAAACAAACAAAAAAAAGAAGACAACAAAATAAGTTGATTCACTAGATGTTAAATGACATTTTAAACACATACATTTCAAGTAAAAGGTAGGCTTCAGTAACTGGAAAAGAATTCAACCTGCAAAACAAGAAAAAGTTTCTAACTTGTTTTTGCCTCTGGTAGATGTTCTCCCACAAATTAAGGGTGACAACTTAATTTAGGGTCCGAGATAAACTACAAAATCCCACTGCTGTCATTCAGATTGTAGCCTAAGGGGTCTAATGTGATCTTTTGGATTTACAAACACCTGCCTTGGATTATGCCATATGTCTTCTTAGTGGCTCCAGGGGTGTATGCTCTGTCCAGTACTCAGCTCATTTTGTGCTTTAAGAATGCATAACTGCACACAGGATATGAAGATTTGCATCCGTTTACAATTGATCAAGTGTGATGGCCATGTTCTGATTTCAGAGGCACTCAGTGGTCTGGAAAGGGGCATATGTATGGGCTGAATTTGGCCCTGGGCCATTTATGAATGTAGGTAACACTTTTCACCTAACATGAGCAAGTCACAAATTCGACTGTTTAATTTAAATAGGTTCTTGTCACTGTATCTTCTAGATTTAAGAGGCAGGGTTAGGAATGTTGTCACTATCCTGGATGAAAAGGAAAAACTCCACTAGCCTTCTATCTTCCAACATTTGGTTTGACACAGTGCTCTCGCTACACAAAGATGTATAAAATTTTGCTTCTTCCAACAACAATTTGAACTTTACCCTTTTGTCTTTGTATTTTAATCATATAGAGGTACATGATTTTTATATATTTATTTGATTATTTTTCTATCAAATGTTGCCAGTCTGTCTTTCAAATTCTTAATAAAGAATATTATGTTTAAATTATTATACATAATACATAAAAATATTTTATATAAATATACCTATATAATATATATTATATTAAAATTATCCCCCCAAAAAGGAAATTATATCAAAAGATATATTTCTGATGCATTTCCTTAGAAGTCTATAGATTTATAACAAACAAAGCATCTGGCCTTTCAGATAACAATTATATTAATTGTAAGCTAATTTAATAATTATAACAAATTGAGAAATAAAGAGTGAGAAATAACAATCAAGAAATAACAAGAGAATATTAAACCAGTAATTGTTTGACCAATTTTACTATTTCTTCATATGACACGTTTTTATATAATAAATTTGTTATTTGAAGGGATTCACAAATAACTTTGCAAATCAATTCCTTACCCGGAAGAGATGGGTTGAAAGTGAGAGCTCTGGTTGCTTCTTTACAATTAAATGAAAACAGCAGACATTAAAACAGTAAAGGAGAAGTACGCTTTAGCAGCTTTGTTCTTAAAGCTTTTATATGAAAAACTGCTGCTAGTAAAATTGCTATCTGATGGTTCTTAAAAGTGTTCCTAGCATTTTATCACTCTAGAGGTACTAATATACAGGTATAGACTTAACGCCAATATATGTATTCAGAAAATAAAATTTTGCTCCCAAACTCTTACTCCACAATTTAGATGAATCCTTCATTAATTAAATGAGAGCCTGAGCACTCAAGGAATACCAACCTGAACCAGGCTAATTTGGAGCAATACTGTTTCGGGGTTTTTTTCAGTTTATTTGAAACTATAGAAAAGGTGATATGATGCTTGTGTATGCAGAGTCAACCGTAATCCTGCCACTGTCTAATTTAAGAGTATTTTACTTATGGCTTACCATTCTTTTAATATAGAGCTATTGTGTATGGTGTAAAATATCTTGGTTCCACATCACAGTTAATTATTCATGACAGTATCATGAAGCGTTTGTTGATGAATTACAGGATAGAAAGAATGGAATGGAAAAGGAAAATCAGGAAGTGGGAATTTGGGAAGAAATATGGTTTGTGTTAATGAAGTACTACATAAAATAAATGCACTACTAGTGGAATTTATTTATTAATGCACTTCTACATATGCAATTTGTTCAAGTCCTGATTTGCAGTAAAGACTTTCCATAGAAGAATGAAAATACTGGTACTACATAGCATAAGTGGAGGTCCCTGTGAGTAACTCTTGACTGATAGGTGACTCCTAGCTTGGAAAAACTGGGCATTAGGATGCATTTGCCTGACAGATTTCCAGTACTTTCTGAATAAAAGCATCAGTGGGTATTAGCATATTTAAAATCTGTTCATTCCCTGGACTGGTAACCATGGCTACGCTCGCCCAGATTTTCTCTCCTCCTCTGCAGTTGGTGCCTAGAACATCAGGGGCAATAGGCTTGAAAGTGGCTAGTAATGGCCAGCCAGGGCAGCCTTACTCCAAGGAGTCTAGGGAAGGCTTTAGAAAGAATTTAGAAAGAATTTAGCAGGAACACAGGAAATGTCTTACTAGATAATAGTTTGCTGAACAATTCCCTTCATTTACTGCAACAATTACTACCTGACGCTAGTCAACACTACATGCTTCCTCAGAAAGTATAGCAAGAAACTCCACTTTAGTCAGAAAGCAGACAATCTATCCCCAGGAAAATAGTCTCTGTATTCCTAATAAAGTTCGGTATAAAGTCAGCATCTGAAGGGTTTATATACTTTCCAAGACTGGATTTTTTTCTGATTAGTGCAGTTTTGGGTTTGGGGTTGGTTTTTTTTTTCCTTTTGTTTTCAGGATTAACTGGTCTAAATTAATCCTGGCTATATCTGTTATTCAGATAAATTTCAATCCCCTACTGGAACTTTGTTAAACTTATGGCCTCCCTGACATGAAGGAGAAAATCAGTTCGTCAACTCAATCTATGTGTTAAGACATGTTTCTCTTTACTGGATTTGAATTCAGTGCCCTTCAGTTTTGACTATACTTCTGCTTTGCGAGACAAGAATAGACCATCCCCATCTACCTCTGTTGTTTTATCTGATTCTACTTTTTATTTCCTTTCCTCTTCTCTAAAGTAAATGAGATGAAATTCCTATTGCACAGTTTTAAGATGCTCTTCTTGTTTCTCTGTGCCTTTTCTCACATCAAAGGTCAACAATGACCCTACACAGTATTTTGGATGAAGTCATAACTCATTTTATGTCATGGCACTAGAAAGTTTTCTATTCCTCCTCCATCTTGTTAATATATGAAGATTTTCTTCCATTTTTAACAAAAATCGTACACTGAGCAGCTAATATCCCTGAGCTGTCCATAAAGTTTTCAAGGTTTCTGAAATTATAATGTTTATAGAGTTTTATCTGCCATGCTCTTTCCTATCACCTACTTTAAATAGGTCGTCTTGAAATTTCTCACAAGCTTTACTAATTTTCTGCAAAGTTTACTTCCTTGCTTTACACTACCCCTGAGGCAATCAAATCCTGATTCTATAACAATATTCTGTTCATTTATAATATATTTTTAAATGTAATTTATTAATAACTGTATTACATAATACAGGACCACAGATTAATCCATTAATCCACTGCTAGCCTTTATTATGGAAAAAATAATTTCCTCCTATTCCTTTTCTTTGTCTTGTAGACATTTTTATTAAAACAATTCTTGTTTGTCATCCAACAGCTATTTAGAGACTTTAATAGCCTACCTCAAGGAAGGCTTGTAAAAGTCTTTTAAATACAGAATTTAGAATATTAAACTTTTGTCTCCTTCTGAAATTTGTTCAAGTAATTCTAACAGGTCAGTGAAATACTTTTGCTTTGTAAAACTTGCCCTACTAGAACCTGTTTACTATATTCCAATGACTTATTTTGTCACTCTTTTCTAAATCATGTAACCAAAGAGATTCATTAAACTATTACTGGCCTTAATTCTCTTTCTACCCACAAACATAACATTTGACGCATTTCAAATTTTAATCCCATAATTGTTTCCTAATGAGAATAGGAGACAACATATTTGCTAGCCATTTGACCAGTTCAACTCTTTCCAACTTTAAACAAGTCCTCCAAATACGAGGCATAGCATTCTCACATATTCTGGGCCAACTTTAGGCCTGCAAGATATTTACAGGTGTCACGCTTTCTGTAAGGAGAGATACCTCGTTCCACATAAGGAATAGAAGTAATTGGAATAAAACAGCTAGATTGAGTAAATACTTATCTAGAAAACAAATACAGGATTCGTGATCTAAGGAACGATTAAATAATAAGCCTATAAATAAATTTGTTTCACTATTTTGAATCAAAACTGTATGGTTTGAGCCTGCTGTTGCCCGCTCTTGCTCCCAGCTCCAGAGTCACCCTGCCTGAACAGCAATGTGTCTGAGAGTAAAATTATTTTCTTCTTCCCTCAGAGTTGCTGACATATAAAATATATTCAGATTGGAGCAGAATTGTAATTAGGATAAATATTTGATGTCCAAAGTGCGATCACTCTAATACAGACGGAGAAGACAGAGATTTGTACGTAGGTAGTGTATTATTGTTGCAGTCATCTTCTGCTGTATTTTTAAAGATTAAACAAATAAGGAAGGTGGACTGAAGCAGACAATATCAAAACAGCTTTACTTGAGCTGAGCTGTCAAGAGAGCGTTTCAGAAAATGGAAGCAGTAAAGCAAATAGTTACACCTGAGGTATGGTATAGCATTGTAATCTGTCGGTAATGATGGAGTTAGACTCAGCAGAAACAAATTCCTACTTTTTTACTGACATCTGATCTATTTAGAACATCTAGGCTGATTATAGGGGATGATGTGGAAAACATATAGAGGCCATGAAAGATCCTGTAATGTTAGGGCTAATTTGATGTATCTTGCTTTAGTTTCAAAAACTGAGCCTATTTCTGTAACTTAATACTGGTTTGGCCCGGCATTCCTTATGCAGTCAAAATTCCCCCCTTAACCAATAACAGCTTCATCTAAATGTGAAGCAAAGGTTCAGCAAACAAGGGAAGATTATTTTGTTTTCTGAATATATATATATTTTAGCAAAAACATATATCTGTGCTTTAGCATGTCCATAATTATAAAATCTTCATAACGACTATATATAACAGAATTACAGAAGTGTTATTAGCGGGGATTTTAAAGGCAAAACCCTGCAAAATATAAGGGTAAAGATTTCTCTTTTTACAGGGATTTACAGTACTCATCAACTTGTATAGTTCACATTAGCATCCAGTGACATTGCTTTGTCTGTATATATTTCTAGCTGTCAACAGAATGTCCTGAGGCAATCGCATCCTGATTCTATAGCTATCTTCTATTCTTTTATAATACACAAGGGTCTAATTTTCCAACAGCAAAGCATGAAATCATGTAAGAATGCCACAAACCAGCATGTGCAAACAAGTAGCACTTTTTTATACATAAAAATGCTTCATAAAATAACAAATAAATTAAATCTTCTTGTTCAAGTAAAGTGCTTGAAAACCAAGACCCTTTTTAGAAATTAGAGTACTCTCTGCATAAGTGGCCATGCCACACTATTTCTCTAAACATGTGCACCACCTTGCAGCATTATTTTTTGTGGTAAATCATTTCACTCAGGCTGATGGTGGAGCTCTTTCTTGGATTAATAATACAGCTGCAAACATCAGGCATATTAATTAAATTAATATAAATATTAAACAGTTAGGAAATTATTAATTTGCTCATGCCAGCTTATTGTTCCAGCAGTAGCAGCCTTGCCCTATAGTTGTTCAGTTTCCTATAAAGTGCTTTTAACAGAATTCACTGGAGCAAAATGGATACAGTGACTGTCATTTGCTACTTCCAATGTATTTCTATGGAGTAACCAGAGAAAACACTAAGGTTTGGCAGTTAAATAGTTTTAAAATGTACCAGAATACATGTGCATATACAGTATGCAGACTCCAAGTCCCTATCTGGAACTTATGTGTAGTTCTGAGAACTGTCTGCCATCACCAATGACCTCCTTAAGCAGCTTGCGTTTGCAACATACTTGAACCACATTCAAGACATATGTCTTCCTTGCTAGAATCACCACAGAGGCAAATCTCAGTTTAGCCCCAATGTATTGACTACAACTGCCAAAATCATAATTTTCCTCTTTGCCTCTCATATTTCTACAACTTCAGGGGATTTTTAACACCCTTTTCTACATAATGTACAGTTTATTTAGCACATGGCTTTCAGATGTCTGGCTGCAAAGTAACCTGCTGTAATTTAAGACAAACATGTTTTGAATAGAGCAGCTAGTGTTTTTAATCTCTACTGCATCTAGTACAATCGAAGCTTTCAGAAAAAATGGATTTTCCACAATGAAGAGGACCACATAGTCTCTACTCATGAAGAGAACTGACCTAAAATTTACATCTATAACTTTCAATAAATTTACATTTGTCAGCTCCTCACCATTATAGTCAACCTTTGAGAAATGAGCCTGCGTGTGACAGAGGAAGCCAGACAACATGCACTTGTTTTTCCAATACACCGTTACTTATGGAAACATTTCCTAAACATTAAAAAGTAAAACAGAGGAAGATTTTATTTGACTCTTAAATACAAGGAGGTAGGAGCAAGGGTAATTGTTGCCAAAGCATAACAGACGTGACAGAAATGCTCTATGATGCCTCACTGCAAGAAAAGAGCACTAAACTTTCAGGGGAAAGTCCTGACCCCTCTCCAGAGCTATGGCAGCCCTGCCCACACTGGAACTAATGAGCATGTAAGGCTACTGGCCCACACAGGTGTAAAGATCTGCTCTGAAATAAATCCTACAGCGCGGAGACTTGAGAGCTGGCATCACCACAACCAAGACTAAGCACTCATTAATCAGGGACAGGTTTTCAGCAAGTTTTCGCTGTTACTGGTCCACAGAGACCAAAGGAAAAGACCATCTGCAACAACTGAAAATCTGTCCCTCCAATGTTCCTCTCATTAAAATTGGAATTATCAGAAATAATTACGTAGCAGATAAATACCCTTTGGGAAAGAGAAGTCACCCCATAGAACTGAATTCATCTTGGATTTGAGTAAATTTGCTTCAGTGCTAGTTCGTTTCTAGGCTACACCCATGACTTCGTAGTCTACAACGAGCGAGCAGCCTGTGCAAGCTGGGTAGGTAGTCAGGCAAGTAGCCTGTGCCCCCTTCATGTACTGTTACCATGAACTAAGATGGTCCATACTCAGTTCAGCTGTGCCTATCAGACCTGAGGAAGAGGGACACATCTGTTTTCATAGTCCTGTCTGTACTGTAAAACAGGCACAAGAGTATCTACCTTTCCCCCCATGGTAACACAGGAGCTGAAACATGGATGGTTGAAAGATTCAGCTGCTGTATCTGTGGTCCAGTTGCCTGAGATTTAGATAAAAACCCGCAACTGTGGTAATGCATGGTGTCTCCTCCAAGCAAGCACAGTCATGCTTTTAACTTACATGCTAGGTATATATATATAGTCAGCAACAACAGCAAATGTAACCTTCCTTCACCTAGATCAACAACAAGAAAATCAGAATACTTGTCGTAGTATTAAGTTGGAGAAAACAACACAAAAGCAATCTATTCTCTTCTGTAACCCTGCTTCTACTATATTTCTGTTGTTAATCTGCCCCTGAATTATTTCCCATCACTCTTTAGACTGTGTTGTGGGGCACGCATATTCAGAATATTCTCCTTCTCAAGAGCAAGGTGTTTATCCATCCCTGCCATACCTTCCAAAACTTATAAATAAATGGTGATCTTAAAGCTACATAATCAAGTTTAACATTTCTCATTTAATATATGTTACAGATGATGACTCAGTTGTGTGCAGATTTTCTGATTTACACCACTGCTTGTGGTGCAGTGGTGTCAAACACACAGTTGTGCTTTAAGGCAATAGGCCAAATTGAACTGCTTCAGATACTTCTATAACCCATAAGTTACACTGAGATTTTGCACATTTTAAACTTTCATATAAAATCTTTTCCATGAAAAGAAAAATATTGTTGATCATTTTCATGGTTGTGAAGAAAACCTGCAATTGCTAACAGACTGTAAATGGATGCAATGCTTAAGGCTGGAAACAGATGGAAAACTGGGCTCAGGAAGGCGACAACTCTACTTCTCTTATTAAGCTGCCTTGATGTTGGTGTCTCTTTAAAATTTAACATTACGTATTTTGGTGAACATTCAAAAAGGCAAGGAAGAGAGTAAGAATTAAACCCTCATAATTCATAATGGGAAGCAGAAGAGATACAGGCTGGAAAAAGGAAAAAAACTAATATTGCAGAAACAATACTATTTATGAAATGCAAAAGGAGCAAATAAGAAATGAATTATACATAAAAACAAAAGAATGACAGGATTAGAAAATACTACAATGAGGGGAAATTGAAGCTGTCAATTTACATATCAAAATAAGAAAGTTAAAATGGCTTTGATAAGCACATTATTCCAAAAGATCTAATTTTAATTCTAGCTTTTTTTATGAACATTATCCAACCTATCCTTTTTTTTTTTTTAATGGTGTTTGTTGAAATCAGCTGTTTCTGACAAAAATTTTCAGTAAATGGGCACTTGAAAGTGTACAGTGATTAAACTTACCCAAAAATTTCTAATAAACCGTAAACGTAACTTCAGACATATCTGTAAAAGGAGTTGCACAGCTTGGTAAGAGTGGATTTGCGGACTGACACCACTGATGCTGAGGATTCAACATCAAATTGTGTGGCTTGTTCTTTTTTTCACTATGGCTGGTTGCAATGAGGTCCCAGAGTGTGAATGCCCCCTGGCAGGTGGAGAATACCAGTTCCAGCATTGCTTTTCTCAAAGGAACAGAGACTGAGATCCCCAAGATTCTCTACAAAGTGAATGAAAGCTCAGTAAGAGAGGATTATCAGGAAATTTGTTCATGAACTCAACTAAAACACCAGAGTGGGCACATATTTGGTTTGGTTGTGTAACACTTGCATATCTGCACCAAAGCTGGTGGGAAGGAGGGGTTGCTGCATGTGCTGTGTGCTTCTCCGCTGCGTTGCTACCAGACAGCTCTTCTTATCTGCTCTTTCTAGCTGTGAAACTACTGGAAGAACCCCAAGAAGGGTGCCTAATCGCTTCTCTCAGATCTTCCTGGGGCAAAACTGAAGGGTGCAACTGGATGCAGATGCTCATTGCCTTGCTGCAACTTGGCTGGACATAGCTGTGTAGCCCTGAAATAAAAAGCACATGTTTATTCAGTGCATGCCCTCTTCTTTCACTTAACATACCAGGTTTTTACCCTTGATTCAACATTCTCCTTTCACTCTTTTCCTGCACTGATGCCTGCTGACATATGACTGCACCTATGATTGTGTTTGCACTTCCACAAAAGCCACTGGGGAGCAGAGAACTAGAGTTGCTGATACTGGACCTTCTCCCACCTCTTTTCTTCTCACAACTTTCTCTCTTTCTCCTTGGTTGCTGGATGCACCATCCAGAGAGCAAGTCAGTACAGTGATGGGCAAGGGAGAGAGACAAGGCTTCCCTCTTAATTAGCACTGAAAGTAGTCTCTGGTAGGTAGGAGAAACAATGGTAAAACATTATTACATTCAAGTGCCCATATGTTTTTGTATCTGTATTACAGATAGGCAATGTTTGGAAGCAAAGGGGTAAG
The DNA here is from genome assembly GCF_004027225.2 of Strigops habroptila. Classification (NCBI taxonomy): domain Eukaryota; kingdom Metazoa; phylum Chordata; class Aves; order Psittaciformes; family Psittacidae; genus Strigops; species Strigops habroptila. The sequence continues at coordinate 27,288,888 of NC_044279.2, forward strand.
AATGAGGAGTAGGTGTATAAGTGCAATGCAAAATGCTTGACAGGTATATAGGAGCCTGACTGACAGGTTTAGCTGCCTCTCAGACTTCCTCAGCAGCCTCCTTTGTAAAGATATATGATCTGCTCACCCAAAGATAGCACATGGGCTAAATTAGAGAATTAAGTCTAGAAAGGGAGAGAGAGTACAATCAGATTCCCAAAAGAGCTGAAAGATTATAGTCTCAGTTCATCTCAGTATAGCATGCTCCCATCCCTACCTCTCCAGAAGTCTCACCACACACAGTACGTGGTTTTGCAGGAGAAGAATTAACCTCTTCTCCTGCACATTTACTCAGATTCTGTTTACTCAAACCACTCACACACAATTTTTTCAAGGGTAAAAAATACAGGCAGGTGCGATATTGAGAGTAACTTAACTTCAGAATCAGATCTGGCCAGAAAACAGATATCACATATCAGGAAAATGATGGCATTTGAGACATTTGGGAAAAAGACCCCAACAAAATAAAACAACACACAATAAAAACCAAAACTGAGGCAAAAAGAAGAGCTTTTAATTTTCTCAATAAGTATTATTAAAAATAGTATGTTGTAACGTTCTGAAATAATTTGAAACATCTTATTTAAATTTGTATCTATTTTTACAGAAAACCAAATCCCATTTAAAACCAAAATTTTTTGAAATAATTCATTTGAATAAAGACTTTGAATAAAGAATAATGATAATTCTTTATTAAATTGAATAAAGAATAATGAAATAAAAAATTTAATTTGAAAAAGAGGAAAAAGAGGAGCTCCACCATTTCAAAATGTTTTCATTTCCCTCCCTGTCAGCCTCTCTTCTCATAACAAAACTATCTAAAAATTGTTATGACAACATGAAAGCAGTTGTCTGTCTGTCTACATATATGTCTGTTTGTTTATCTGTCTATCCAGGTATGTGTTTATATGGCTGACAAACTTTCTCATCATTTACTTTCCTAAAAAACTAAGTGTGAACTGAAGTCCAAACAGGCTGTACATCATGCCACTAGTTTTAGGATAAACTAAAAAGGTTTAGCTCAACTCCAGGGATTTTCAAGTCCCTTGAATATAAAATAGCTGAGGACAATTTACAATCTCAAACTGTTCAGGATTTTATATCACAAAGGAGCACAACATATTTATAAAGCAACAGTGACGGGTTTCACTTGCTCTGAGTAATAATGCAATTAAGAGTGCTAATAATGCCCAAGGAGAGTCTTTTCCCTGAAACCATCTCGGCTTCAAGCTTTCTTAATGATTCTTTTGTATATTTGATTATTATTATCATTCCTGAGACAGTCTGGCAGTTTATCGATATCCCTGCCTTTTGAAGAAACATACCAAGAAATAGCACCACACCACCTCTGAACACATTTATTAAATGCAGTGCTAAACTGACAAGACACCAACAGTATAAGCAGATGTTCATTTCTCACCAGGTCTATGCCATTCAAACCATTCATCCAGAGCTAGAGCTGCATCAGTTTTACACCAGAACATTTTAAAGAGACATTATGCACTTTTCCTCAGAATGGGCTAAAACCTGATTGCACGATTTTTTATTATATGCAAACGAGCTGCATCTGATTAGGTCCTGAGGCAGGTTCACCTAGGTGTTCACAGGAATAGCAATGGGAGCTGGGGAAGAATATGTCATAACTGAAGTATATTTTCCCTTGGGGGACACCACCATTTGATTTTGACATTTATTTGTCCTGTGCTGTAAAGGACAAAACTACAATTACAATTTTTTTTTCTACTGTGCAGTGGGCACAGTGTCAGAAAAAATTAAATCAAAGGTAGTGTGTTCTCACAAAAAAATAACAAGCTTTAAACCAAATTTAAAGAACATAGAGATAAGTCACACTATGTTAGAACAGCTTATATGATTGAAATATACATATCATATATGTATTTTACAAAATAGCAGAAATAATAAAAAATAATATATGGTCCTGCACTTGATTTTTTCTTAGTTTATTATTAATAATATTAACACTAACATTAACATTTTACTTTTCTTAATATTTTTCATTGACAGCTTTACTAACAAGACTCGTCAAAAATAAATCAGTTGCTTGAGCTCATTTCTGTTTTATTTGTTATTACCTTTTTCATATTTGGAGGAAGTTGATGTAAATTTAATACAAAATTAAATGAATTATACAGATTATGACTCTTTCATCTTCTGTTTCAACAACATATGAATCTATTTTTAGTATGTACATTATCATGCAACAAATAATTTTTCATTCTTTAATTCCACTGGCACAATTCCCGCATCATGTAAAGAAATTTGTTCACATTTTACACCGAGCATGCCTAGAAATTACAATACTGAAAACAATTTATAAGCTACTATCGTATGTTTCACTTCAAGGATTCCCAAACTCAGTGTGCATAAATATAAATGGACTTCATGTGTCAAAAAAAAAAACCCTAGAATAAAGTGTTAGAGAGTTAGTCATAAATTGGCATTTCATCCTCAAATTAGTAATATGTACCTATTTGCAAAGCTTATCCAAATCTTAGTCCAAACTATAATGGTCAAACATGTCATCATTTTCTTTCTTCCCATTGAATTTAAATGCAGCTGAACACAGGCAGTTCCCGGGCTAAACAGGTGTCTAGTTCATAAAAGTAATCTTATCAAACTACATTACTTGCAATAAATACCAACAAACAGGAAAAAATAATAAGATACCACTTCATAAAAATGTGAAAGGTAACACATTAAGCAAAAGTTTCACCAATTTTTAAGGAAATTTAAACTGCATTTGAAGTAGAGGTAGGCTGAATTCGGATACCAGGATGTCTGCAGAAAGCAGATGTGGTCACTTTGATTTGAATACACATTGAACTTGACACTAAAATAGGGTGAGATAAAACCAGATACAGTACATGTAAAAAGAGAAGCATTTTTTTTTATTTCATTTGTTTAATCTTACATCCACTGGTGATTTAGTAGTGGTAGATCAGTAGATGGGAGCGATGACTTAGCTACTAGAACATTTGCTTTCTTCCTGCACTGGGCTTAGCTCAATGAAGAATTGTAGCACATGATTTTAAACACAGACATAGTAACGCTAAAGAAATAATACTATTTGTATGCTTGAATTACACACTTGCACTGCAAGTGCATAGGTCAACTAGGTCAGCAAAAAGAAAATGACATATTAGTATGCAAGGATCTAGCTAAGATCTGGAATATGTTTTGTTTTGGGTTTTTTGTTTTGCATGTACAAGAGACACTACATCCAAGTAATTCTAAGTGGATGCTCCCTATTTCTAAAAAAGATACTGTAGCAACAACACTTATAGAAGTTCTACATGCCTGCCTTTGTCTTTACTCCAAAAACAAGACCACCTCTCAAGAGCCAAAGGCCAGATGATCTTTATATCCACTTACTGCTTAGCCTCTGACACTGACTCTGCTGACACTGAGGAACACTAGCAGGATCTATATAAACATGTTTTTTTGCAGAAGTTTAGTCATGAAGTTCCTCATTATTAGATTGGATGGCTGTTGAATTGGTTTGGTAATAAATAATCAATTTTTGAAAGGGCATCAAACAACTTTTTTGATTAACATTAGATTTAATTCTGTTCTTGGCAATACAATAATATGGAAAGTTTGTTTACCAGGGATAGCTCTCAGTATGCTATGACATATTATGTGATAGCTTGAAGCACAATCATCTTCAGATCTGGAACTGGGGAAAGGAAGCATTGCTTAACGTATACATTTATTTCTTTAAAATTTTGATACTGAAAGAAAGTAAAGCATTATTATAATCTGTAATTTTTCCCATACTTAGAATCACAGAATCATAGAATCATAGAATCATAGAATGGTTAGGGTTGAAAAGGACCTTTCTACTGAAGGTTTCAAAACTTCACCATAACTCTTCAAAAAATGAAAGGTATATATTTTTACGATTTTATTTAGCAAATTAAAAAAAAATATATATTTGCTTTTTAAAATGCAGTGGTTTATAATAATATATTATGACATTTAGAATTTTAATAGCAGTGCTTTAGTGTAATAAAACTTTTAGCAATTACCTGACATGTCTTGTTCAGACTTAAGTTCCTCATTTACATATCTGATGTCCCCCAAGAGACAAACTAGCTTCAAGTTAATTATCCATATAGCTGTAAGAACTCCTGTTTCTTTGGTGAGAACTCTCTAAAAGAAAACTAACAGTTATTAAATATTACTTTGAGTTTCAAAAAGTAATCGAATTGCATTTAAAGAGGCACTAAAGAAATACTGAAATTTAATATTCTTTGCAGATTAAATAATATATAAACCATGTACAACTCTTATACAATCTGCAAAGAAAACAATCACTAAAAACTAACAAGAAGCCCAGCCTTCAGTAATTTCAAGCACTACAAATACCCAGAAACAAAAAGGCTCTTGAGCAGACCCTGCACTACTCCTTAACATGCGGTCATTTTACACGAAGGCAGAATTGCACCTGTTGAAAGCAGCGACACACTCCTGACCTCTTCCACTGAAGTGGGATTACATTACTAATAGCTCATAAAAATGTGGAGAGAATCATGTTCTTTAGAGAAAATAACAAGTGACAGAATACATACTTCTGAAACGAAATGCAACTGTTGCAGAGACACCATCATTTCTCTTGTATCTCACCTACTATAGTTACAGGGAGGAGCAACAGAGAAATACTGTAGCGTGTATGTTGTCACTTGTGACCAAAAGCATCTTTAAAGAACAGTGTGATATGTCATGGAAAAGAGGAACAGAATAACTGGCAACATAAAATGGACCTTAATTCTAACTGTTCTACACAGCTTCCACTCATGCAACATCCAAATGCCTTCAGTATCTGTGGTTCATTTTCTGTTCAGCTGGCAACTTACAAGTACAGATATCAGGTGAAATAATTAATCTGAGCATTTTACATTAAATGAACATGTGCATCTATTTCCCAGAGTCTCATGATGACTTGCATGAGAGGCAAATTCACTGACTGTCTCAAAATTATTACATGCATCCTATAATTAAGTTACAATGACTGAATAGAATGTGGATGCTCTCCTCTACACAGAAGACAACAATCTCATTCCACAAAGACCTTGGAGGTCATTCAAGAAACAATTAGATGCCCTGCTATCTTTACTAAAAAGAAAGAAGGCCGAGAGCAGAATAGCCCTTCTTCTATTTCCTGTAGCTTCAGTGCTCATACATTCAAATGAAGGCAAACAATATTAAGCCACAGAGCAACGCACACAAACACATATGCTTTGTAAAAAATTGGTATTGTTTCTATCCAGCAAAATGGGTGGGAAGAGTCATGTCTGTCATTTTACAGAAAGGCGTTTGGTAACAGACTGGTAACAGATTTCTATTTTAGTTTCTCAGCTTCACTGCGTACAAAGTGAAAAGCATTAAACAAACCTGTTGACATTCCACTAGGTAAAGACAGAATACATACTAACATCAGCTGTGTACCCATTCAGCTCTGCGGTAAAAAACAAAAGAAGACCTAACTTTTACACGTCAACCAACATTCTTCTATCATATGTAAAAAAATATACCTGGTATTTTCTGGCACTTTACATTTGATCAGATGTTTGATTCATTGTAATAAAGACAGTTAAAACTCCATAACGCTCACAGACTTTGGGAATGGAAAATCTTGCAATCCTTAGGAGGACAATGCTATCGCTGACTTCAAAGGAGACAAAAGGAGACGTCAAATAGATAATGTCTATTATGACTCTGAGATGATCTCCTGCTGAAATACAGAACAGTGTTGACAGGCAACTGCAAAGGTAGTCATTTCTAGGTACCCTCAGTCAGTGGAGGGTCTCTGAGATGTAGACCTTTCAGGATGTTTGCAGGACTGTGTGGAACTGGTTCTTCCAGGTGCCTCGTCTATATTGGGGAAATCTTAGCTTGTGAAGCTTGCTTCTATCACTTCTATAGTATTGAAGCACAAGGCAAACACTTCCAGAAAGCACTTTCTAAGACAGAAACAAACAGTTCACAAATCACTACCCTGTATTTCACCCTTTCTTTACTTCCTTTTCATTTTTTTCCCTTGGCCTTCCTATTTCTAGAAGAACCAATAAACATTTATGGGATGAGTAGGGCAAATATCAGTAATAAGATAGGCTTTGCAGTTTGATTTGAACAGTTGCCTAGGTGAAGTTCAAAGAACAATGCAAACCACTTGGAGATTTGCCACTAGATTTGCCACTGAAAGATTTGTCTCAGAAACAATAACTTGTTTAAATCACAGATTTAGACTAGAGAAAGTAATAGTCTTGGACTACCAGAGTGAGATAATTTCAAAAAGAGATTAACTCCAACCACACAAATAAACTAAATTAATAAAGAAAATGTACTTCCAGTGTATTTTATTTTCCACATCAAAGCTTTTCTTCTCTCGTCATATTAAAGTCCACCTATATGCTCAAGAAGAAAAGTCAAACTTAGCAGGACCTGAATACTGAATTAAGTAGAGAAATATAGAGACATTCAACAATCTAGAACTATGTTAACAGGTGCTTTCAAACAAAAATAGAAGAGGAAATGCAATGACTATCCCTGAAAAGAAGATATGAAATTAAGAGCTTTTCTTTCCATCTGAGAGCCAGAAGAGGACCAAAAGTGACTACTGCCAGGACTCCAGCACTCCTGTTATCTAGAATATAGATGCAGGTGACTAGAAAGAGATAGTCTACTTTAAATGAAATAATCTGTCTTTCAAAAATCATGAAATTCTGCTTACTTGCTATGAAGACTGAAGTTGGATTTTCCTTAATCAGAACAGCATGTAATTGCCTTTGGATTTTTGCCATTGTTTTCAGTCCATGCAGTAGTTATTCCACATGAAGAAACTGAAGATAAACAGAGCTCTCTATGCTATTGATCTTATTTATAACAGTCTTAATCCCACAGTGAAATGAGTTCAGACACAGACAGAGCACATTCTTAGATCTGCAACTATCCGGTTTAAAAATCTCCTGATTAATAAGCACTAGGTCCCATATCTGTTTCCTTGAGTCATTCCCAAGACCATATCCCACCACATCATCCACAGCAAAATAAGATTAGTATCTGAATACCACAGCACTACATCTTGAGTTTGCCTAGTAGAGAGTACTCAACTTCACTGTTTCATGTTTAAGGATACATCTCATGCTGTATTTAAATTTACACAAATGTTGATGGCACAAAATTTCATGCACTTCATTATAGTATGCGAGATTATTTGGGCACCATACTCAAAAGGCAAATAATATATCCTGTCTCCTCCTTCTGGCACAGAGAGAGGCGGTCAATCAAAAAGGTTCTCAGAGTTAAACAAAATGGCTGTATGGTGCTTCAGCGTTCAAATTATGAGTGTTCTTTAAAAAAATTGAATGCTGGATAATGATTTTCTACACTACTATACTACAGGTAAGTTCAAAAGCAGTCATTGTCAGTATGCTGATTGATGTAAAGCTTTCAGTCTCTGGGGGGAAGAGCATAGAACTTCCTACTGCTTGATCCATAAAGCAGCATTTACTGCAGCCCACCTTCCTGGTCTGTGCTGCAGAATACATTGCTAGATTACGGGAGTTAGGGAATTAAAAGGAAAAGAAAAGAATGGATGAAAAAGCCCTGACCCCCTCCTCCATAGGTGAAATATTTGAGTCCCTGCCTCAGGGTATTGGAAGTAGACACTAATTGCCATCCAGATACCCACTACTCACTTTCACCTAAATATTTCCCACCTTTGACTGATCAACCAACCTAAAATTTAATTGAAAAAGTTTTCATTTAATGTTTGCATCGTGTGATGACTAGCTGGGACTGGAAGCATTCACTATCAGAGCTACAGTATAAAAAGGGAGAATAGCACCATGTGAAGGAGCCCAAGTAAAAGGGAAGAAATGAGAAGGGGGAGAAAAAAAGCTCTTAAGCATACACACTTCAAGTTTCTTTTACTAAGAACCAACAACTTGCACTAAAAATGATACTTCATGTGCCAGGTACTGTGCCATGTTTTTAATTCTGCATTTGCTACTTACTGATCTCTATTTGGATTTTTGTAGGCATTTTCTCATGGCTGTTGAACAGAAACCTGCAACACTATCCACAGACAGGAAGAGGAAAGTATTATTGATCTGTGTTTGCTTTGATGTGCTGCTTTCTGGGAGTGAAAACCAATCCATTACAATCAGATGCTGCACAGTCTGAAATATATTGAGGTTCCCATCAATATATAGAATATGTGGGAGCAAATAAACAGTAGCCACAAAAGAAAGACTTGACCAGCTTATTAACCAATTCTGGGTGTTGAAAAAGGAAATTCATGGGGAATCCAGACAGGTCTCATTCTTAAAGACCTTTCTGGGACACAAATGTTAGAAAGGAAGTGTTTGATATTGGAGACCATGCAGAGAAGGCAAAGAAGAGGATTTGCTCTTTATGAAGCATTAAAGTGACTTCTGTAACGATACTCTATTTGGAACTGAAATGCCCCATTTTAAAAAAGGAACGAAAGTAGCTGAGATTCGGAACTTACAAACCTTTTTGGCAGCCTTACAGATATTTCCTGTGTTACAGTTGTACCTGAAAGGGGAAGATGGAGAACACCAAAACCCTAAATCCTTGTTCAGAAGTGTTTACAATCTGAGAGAAGAAACATGAGCACAAGCAGTCAACAAAAAGAAAGACTCGAAGGTGATGATTAGAGACGAGGTGAAAAAAATCTGAAAGACATAAGAGTAAACTTACTGATAGGGTTGAGCAGATAACATTCTCTCTGCCTCCTTAGAGCTTGCCACCATTTGCCTAACAGCCTTCAGGCAGGGTAGACAGGCAAAGGGGAATATTGGTTACAAACAGGGATGGACACCAAAATGAGATTGGCCAAAGGCAGGAACAAATGACAGAATGAAATTTGTTCAGAAACAAAGTCCTTGTAATAATTAAAAGTTTAACAACAAAATTGAAACACAGATATGTGTTTTACAGATTTAAAATATATGTTTGGATCTGACTGAACAACGTTTTGCATCTTGTTTTCTTCCTTAAAACTTAGAAATCATCTGTGAATCAAAACAGTACCAATTTTTGCAGAGATGTAAATACACAAAGTTCAAATGTTAGACTTGTGCAGAAACAACTGCCAGCTGCCTCTCCCCATAAAGATTTCTGGTAGGTATCTCACTCTACATGCCAAAATGGTAGTGCTTTGCCAAGCCGAAAGTATTCCATAACAGTGGTCAAATGTGGCATGAAGGCTGAATTCATCAGTAGAACAGGTAAAATGGCCAAATATATGTTAATGACAGTAGCTGAATAGAAGCAGAATTGCATAGGCCTAAGCGAAATGTGAAAATATTGGAGGATGGAGTCAAAGGGATCTTAGAGAATATTACAGCATAGCAAGTACATGTACTAGAATGACATAGTAATGTAAGAAAGATCCTTTCATTTTGCTTAACTCATCTGATATACATCTTTTCACTGTTCAAAGGTAGAAAACAGATAACTGAAACAAAACACTAAAGGCAACTTCAGTATGCTAAATACTGACAAGAAGTTAGAATATCTGGGACATATACATATGGCACAGAGATAACACAGGACCCACCAAGGACTCACAACCTTGTGAAGCCAAGCTGAATACCATAGAAGGTATCAAATGGCACCTACAATGAAACACCTAAATTTTCAGAGTTAAAAAAACATTTTGTCTTCAAAAGCACCAGGTAAACACTCCCCTAAACACAACCACCAACACAATATTTCTTTATTCTTTTTCTCCCACTTATTTAACTCTATCAAAATATCTTTAGGTGGAGTTCTTAAAGAAAAAGACAGGTTTCACAGAGAGGTGAGGACCACCGGACTGATGCCTTTGGACATGGGTTATTTCTCTTGCAAGTGTAATTGGTCATTACCTAATGAATTAGGTGCAGAACAGTATATTGCATAATAAAGGCTGAAGACTCCGAAGCAGGGTCTTAACTTTGATTATTTGGAGAGGTTTACAAGATTCTTCTGTTCTTGGGGTTTCATTTTTTCTTTGGAAGAATAAATAAAATTGAGTCAATTTCCAGCTGTGGACAGATTGTGGGCAGATAGATAATTACCCCATCGTACCTGTGGGTAGCCAAATTTCCCCACTGTTCAGTAGCATTTGAATTGTTTGCCTTAACTCTCACTGGCTTTGACTCTGTTGAGAAGAATGGAGGTGACATTTATCTCCTAACACAAACATGTATTAGTAAGCCATTTTTAGAGATGCAGGTTAAGTGAGGGACCATAAGGCACACATATGGGCAGACACATTACAGCAATTTTAGTAACAACAGAGACTGGAAGAGAATTGTTACTTTTGGAGAGAACGTGATTGAAAGTTAAGGGATAAATTCTGGTACATGTCACTATTCTCTCAATGCTAAAAAAAAGCAGAAAAATAATGACCTGTAATTCCAACAGGGAGCAAAGAATCAGACCTTCTACAGACAATAGGGGTGTTTCACCCCATACTCCTCTTTTGATTTCTACATGAAGCCATACACTGAATAAATTCCTGGCACAGTTCTGCCAAATTTCCTGTCACTGTAGCCAGTTATTAAATATCTAGGTTTGACAAGAGAAGTGACAAATAAGTATCATGTGAAAAGCAAGCATTTTGGTAGTTTAGTAGTTTCTTGACACAGATGCCATGTAAATTCATCCAGATGGCAAAGACTTAAGGCTAAGACTACACCATTTAAAGTGCTACAAAAAGCAGGCAACTGACCCCAATCATGAGATGCAGAATGTGTTTCCCTGGCACCAGCATGCTCTACAGACAGAGTGAAGCTGCTTTGGAGAGAGATCAAAAAAGCCCAAGGCTGACTAAAGTTGGACAGGAACAGGGCTGTGTCTGAACTTTGGCCCCTCTTAAAAGCTCAGGTACAACACTGCCTTTGGGCTCCAGGCCCAGAGCTGTCACCTAAGGCCTGATGCATAATTAAGCATGGGCTTTTTGCAAAATATCCTGGTGACCAGAGCACTCAGAGAAGACATACCTGTGTTACAGCTTCTCTTCACCTTAAGGAGATTTGATCCCCAAAATGTCATACGCAACAAGAGTGCACAGCCATAAAACTAGAGCTAACTGCAAGAGTAAGGGAGGCTAGTGAGAACATGCTCTCTAATCCTCTTTCCAGACTGGACCACTGTGCAAAAATCTTGTCAAAGATTAATTTTTAGTGTGTGTCGAAAAGGCAAAAATCTTGAAGTCAAAAGACGATACAGAATTGAAAGTCTAACTTTGATGTCTATGGATAGATGGAGATAGGTGGAGTCCATCTGTGGATAGATAGTTGGAGTCCATTCCTTAGCCATTTGTAGCACCTAAAAAAATTTATTTACGGAACATGCAGTGGATAAAAATAGAAACATCTTGGAAGCCTCCTTTTACCAATTAATGACCATTCTTGTAGCTTTCAATATTCTGCAAGATGGAAGATGAGAGAAAGAAAGATATATGATCAGAAAATTAGCTAAACTGACATTTTTTATATTTTCAGTCATAAGTGATGATAAAAACTGACACCTGACATGTTAATTCTCAGAGTTTTGGACAAATCCTTCTGAAAAATTAATTCAATTGCATTACAACTAAATGTAACTAAAAAGGTTTTAAAATTGTATACTGTAACTAAAAGTTTTAAAATTGTATTAAATTATATAAAATTGCAGTATGCTCTCAGTACATAATTTTTTATTATAATTTTCAATTAACAAACAATGAGAAGGTAACAGAAATGCCTTCACTCTCAACTTCAGGCAAAAATGTGAAGGTAATGGAGAAGAATGAAGAGAAGAGGAAAACACTGCAACATCTGAGGGCTGGTTTTGACAGAAAGATTTCCAGCATGAATAGTGGCATTGTAAGTAAAATGTGGAAGACTTCGCACAGATTCATAGTCAGTACAGCAGTAACAATCCTTGACATGCACTATTTTTAAGCCACTGGTGCCCTATGCAATGTGTTAAGACAACGAACTTCCAAATCCAATCAGAAGATGTCACAAACATTACCGCTGCACTCTGTAACACACAGTCATGAGCCAGAGCAGGCCTCCAGGAGACTTTAGACAAGTGGTGGAGTACAGCAGCAAGGCAAGAGAAGTCCTCAGAGGTTTCAACTCTGTGACGAAGTCACTATAACTTGGTCTGACCCAGAGCCAGCAAACGCTGCAGCTGCTGCTCTTTCTCACACTATCTGTAAACAAATGTGCCCTGTGCATTTAGCAGGTCCTTGTTTCAAACACTGATAAACAAACAAAAAGAAACCCAAACATTTTTTTATATTAGAAAACAATGTTTCTTGTATTCTTTTTTAATCACAGATTTTACTTCACCAACCGTCTTTTTTCACTGTCTTACAATATTGTACACCATCTCATTTCAAAAGGAAGTGAAATCAATATACACATGTGGCATATATGGACCACAAAATTTCTCTGCATGTGTTCTCTGCTGCTCAAATTACATGGGCAGTAAGGATAATCGAATTTCCACAGCTTTTTCACCTTACATACCTATTCCAGATTCTTTAAGGGTCTCTGAGGGACTGGTTTTAAGCATGATATCTAGTGGCCCATAGAAAATACAAATCCACTAATCTGATTTTAAAAATGCCCACTCACTTGGGCACATAAAGTTATTTGAAAAGTATTTTTCACCAGAATAGGTATGGTAATATTGCAAATGATCACAGGCAATTTGAAAACACAAATTCAAAATGCCTGTTATATACAACCCCTGCGTAGGTGGAGCCAGATATTGCTCCCTGTTCACTATTTAAAATTACCATTAACATATACAAAAGGTAAATATTTTCAAATTACTAGATATCCTTTCTATCCTCAGAGGGTCAGAGTCCATAAGCACCTGATTCAGATCTAGTCTCCACTAGCACACAGCTACAGCATCAGATTCAGGCATGGCAATATATTGAATGATTGAAGGTATCAGGGGGTGAGATTTAAGTCTGCAGTGAATCTGAATTTGCAGACTGAATTCAGCTGTAACATATGCTCAGGTTCAAGTATACATCTATTTTAAAAATAGTTCCAGAGTACATAAACACTGAAAAATTTTAGGATGCATGGGTTTTCCTTTAGCTGTCTTCCAAGGACTTTGATAGTGCTCTTCAACTGGAGGGAGCTTGGAGACCACCAGTCACCATTTTGATCATAGTCGCAAGGCATGGCTAGGAAATGCTGGACTGAGTAAAGTCCTGAATATATTTTACTGCTGGGCATTAGTGGGCATTTATTACATAATATTACTTCTCTCTACCACAGTACTTCTTGTATTTATACTAAGAAGTGCTACAAACTAGGTGGTAAACCAAATTACATACAAACCTCGCTTTATGTGGACTTTGCTGTTTACATACACAAGGATGCCCTACAAACTAAATCTTTAATGCTTCATTAAACCTAAACAAAATTAACATCAAATCTTCAAACAAATGTTATTCTGTGCTCTAAATTCTGCAATAATTAAAGGCCAAATAGGTTTATCAACTGGTGTTTCATCTGAGGCTGAAAAGATAATGACCACATCACTTGCTCTTCTGCCAGTCTCACCATAGCTCAAAGAAACAATAAACCAGTTATAATAGATCCAAAAAAACCCACCCTCACAGGTCCAAACCCTTCAAGTCAACTCTTCTGACCTGCTGCCTTTAATGATAGTTACAGATCAGGGCCAAATTGTGGACATAAGTGCAGGCATTTATAGTTTAGGGCAATGCCATTCCTTGCTTCTCAGAGTGTGATTTAGCCAGAAAGGGTTTTATTCAAAACAAATCTGATAAAAGGGAGAATGACAGGAGTGAGACATAGCACCTCCTCCTTCACAAAGGATGCTTCCTTGCTAGCGGAATCCTCCTCTCCTTCTCTCTCCCTCAGTTTGACAATTGCAGAGTGCAAGACATAGAAATCATCCTTCCCCTGGTGACATCTGCGTCCCCAAAGAGCTCCAGAGGCAGTTACTTGTGATAGCTTTGGAATCTGTCATATGATTAGGTGAATATCGAACAGTCTGGGACTTCATTCTCTTAATGCTAGTTCCTGTGACTCACATTTGATTGGCTAGTGTCCTGGGTTTGGCTGGGATAGAGTTAATTTTCTTCCTAGTAGCTGGTGCAGTGCTGTGTTTTGGCTTTAGGATGAGAATAATGTTAATAACACATCGATGTTTTAGTTGTTGCCGGGCAGTGCTTACAATAAGTTAAGGCCTTTTCTGCTCCTCACCCCACCCCACCAGCAAGCAGGCTGGGGGTGCACGAGAAGTTGAGAAAGGACACAGCCAGGACAGCTGACCCCAAATGACCCAAGGGATATTCCATATGACACTGTGCTCAGTATGTGGGGAGGAAGGCAAGGGGCTGACTGTGTGGTGTGTAGCTACCTGCTGGATTAAAATACAACAGCTGGAACTAATGCAATGTATCATTTATTTATTTATTGGGGGAAGAGGGGGTGTTTGGTTTTCGGGTTTTTTTTTGTTTGTTTGTTTGTTTTGTTTTGTGCTAAGAAAGGGAAGAAAAAGGCTTAAATAAATTTATGCATAGGGCTTTTAGTTGGGAATGCCTTCCCTTTCATTTATTGTATGGTATATCCATAACAATCAGACTGCATTGTCCATTTATGCATCTACTGGAAATATTGAGTTTTCATTGTGAAAAGGCTGATGCTTATGAACATGTAAAAAAGCTTTATGTGCCACTTCTTTGCAACCAGAGACTTCAGAACAGTCTCATTAACGAACCATAAAGGAAAAAGGGAAAAAGATTTTTTAAAATAACAGCTCTCCTAAGAAATTACATTTGAAAGGAGCACTGCTTAATATCAGAAACAAGTCAAAAGAGTTAAAGAAGTTTTAAGTATTATCTTTTTCAGTATGGCTATCAATAGGAAGCTGACAATAGTATTATTGCTATTTACATATTGGTAACATGCTGGTATGAATTTGCATAACGTATTGTGGTTCTGTGCTCTAGGGACTTGCATTGTAACATATTGGTGCTTAATGAACTCTGAAAAAATTGATTTTCCACAGAGTAAATTAAGGAATGCATTATAGCTGTTAAAGCAATCTTAAGGGAAATCTGAGGCTTCCACTGCAGCACCGTGCTTAGTAAGTAATAAATTACATGTTATACTTATTTGCCTTAATTCATGCTAATTTTGTCCAATTAATGTATCACAGTAATTCAGAAGCCTGTCACAGGAGAGCTAATTATTTATTGGATTTTTGTGTTCAGCTCCCTAGGAGTCTACTAGCAAACAAACTTGCGACTGTCTTTCTGTTAGGTCCACAATGACATTCTTATGTCTTACTGTGGGAAGAAAAAGAATGTTATTATTTCCTGGTTTCAGTTATAAAAATGGATCATTATTCATGTAAGTTAGTTTTTTGTTTACAAACTGGTGTCACCTCATGACAGACTGCCATACTGTTAGGATGAGACCCAATGTTTTTCTTCTTCCTGTAAATGCCCGAACATGACATAATTCTTATTAAAGACCATGGCGGTACTTTTCACAACCTGAAAGCTTCTGCCAAGTGTGTGTAAAGTTCAAGAAAAATCCCTTCTCATTCTTTTCACCGAAACCTATGTTTTTCAAAATCCACTGGCTTGAAAAATCAAGCACGATGTGCCCATAGCAATTGGTACTCTTTCACAAAAATAGATTTTTAACTGTGGCAGAATGTTAATTCACAGCAAACAATGAATTATTTATGAGATTAATTTGTGCAATTCATACCTATAAATAATACGGCAGTTGCTAAATAATTTGCACAGAGTGATAAGATGCAGACATCACAGTTAAACAATAAGAGAGTCACCAGCTGTGAAATACCCACTATCTGCTAGCATTCTGTCATGCACAAGCATTTACAGAAAACTGTTTGTTGGGGGTGGAAAGTATTAGATCCGATGCTTGGCTTCTTCTCATGGGTAGTGAAAGAATACTTGTCAGTCGATTACTGTCTTCTATTCTACGTGAAAAGAAGTGATATTTCTTTAAATGTATAATGTGAAGTGACATTTCCAGCAGGCTACAAAAAATCATGCGATTCAACCTGCCATAATATGATGCACATGACCGACTGTGTCACAAATTTAAAGAGACTTATTTTAGAAGAATTGGTGAAAAAACATAAATTCCCTACTTCTTTTCAGTTAGTTGCCATTGATCTGTGTTTGCCTATAGCCAAATGAATACCTGATAGTTCAGTAAATGTCTCTGAAAAATACACTATCTTACACTTACTGAAGCTATTATTAGCACTTAAAAAGCATCTGTCAAGTACTTCATAGTTTTCTACCATTGTTTCTCGGTCTCTTCATTCCTAGCAAACATATAAAAGCTTAACAAAGGATTAGTTGTCCAGTCCTTGTTTCTTAGAAAACAGTTGTTTAATCGTGTACAGCATTTAGAATTTGAAATTGTTTTCTTCATTTTAGTTCCTTGATTTCTCACTCTGGAAAACATAAAACCTACCCTTAACATTAAACATGTCTTGGATCCCATCAAAGTCAACAGGGATAATGACTGAGTTTTACCCTTAACTAGCAGTTTTATTTTCAGACTGCATTACCTGGACATTCTGGACAAGGGGCAGAATATGGGCACCCCTTCCAAGGGTGGGAACACCTTGTTTTATGAATGGTTCACAAAAAGGTGTGAACTATGCAAAACAGTAATAATCAACAAAGAAAACCCAAGAATCAGGAAGAAAAGACGTTAGGACAATGTCAGAAAACTCTTCCTGGAAGCAAATACATTAGTTCTGAAAGCCCACTTGCCTGAAAATATTCATAACTTTTTCTATCTCTCAATCCTTCTTTCCTGAGCAGTCTGCATCATTGTCTATATGGAGAAGTTTAAATAGCCTCTTCTCCTGAGCCAAAACCTGCACAACCTGACATTGAAAATCATCTAAAACACTAATCATATAGAACAGGTGACAGCGGGTTTGCATTGTAAAGATGTCACACTATGGATATAAAAAGTAGGAAAAAGCCTAAAAAGTTAAAACAAGATTTGGAATCCCTGGTTGGAATGAATGTTTTAAAGTGCCCATGTTTACTCTCTTGTTAAGCTAATATGTTTTCTTCTGCTAGACGTAGCAGAAATTTATAAGCTAACTTTGGTATTACTTTAACCTAATATAGAAACTTTAAAAAAACCCAAACAATACCAAAACACCCTTGGAGAGAGTAGGTTGGCAATAAGGAACTATATATTCATTAAAGGCTCCATTTGTAACAGAGCTTTGGCTACATTTGCTCCTTTCTTCTCCAGGCCAGCCTCCTGCAGAACCCAGCTTCACAAGAAAGGTAGGGAGGAATAGGTAATTGTAATTTCCCACTACTTCCCTCTGGTTGCGCCATCTAATAAATGCCTCAGTTTAAAATCCTCTTCTTTCCATGGAGGCTGCTGTTTTTCTGCTAGTTATTTTGTTTTGTACTCTTATGGTCATTCAGAATATGACAAAAGAAATCAAGTTTCAAACACCTTGTACATACAGAAAGGTATGGAAATCCTGAGTCACACAGCAGCAAGTGGCAAGACTGCTATGAACTTCAACAACCCAAGAGTTCATCAATAGCCTCTTGTTACAATAAACACCTGAAGACTATAATTTCTGGATAAGTAGCTTTCCCAGCTCCAATGTATGTTGTCATTCCTCCTGACACCTGACATGTTCTGATACACCATTTCTTTCTAACACAAAGACAACTCCTTACTCTACACCTGGAATATCTTTGTCTCGCTTCTTTCCCCTCCCATGCCCTCCTGCCAGCTCCCTGGAAAAGATCCATCAGCAAAGGGTTTCACATCTCCGTTTTCAGACTGATGAGACTTTAGTGGTCTCTCATCATCCAACAAATGAAGAAAAGCTTTTTATAAAAGCTGAAATATCTATTTAAGATCACTTCCACAATGCAGTTTTGTGTAATCAATAGTAATTTGTGTAATGCAGTGTTTCCTGCCATACAAAATCTGCCCTGTTATGCCAATAGGCCACCTTTGCCAGACCATAAAAGATATTTAAAAAAAAAAAATAATCACCAAATCACAAAATAAACAACCAAAAGCAAGACCATAGGGTGGAAGATCCCCACTGGAAGCAGCATCTTCTTTCTTGTCTCAAAAGAAACAGAGAAAAATTTTACAGATTACAGAGGTATCCAAACCAATCCTGGTGTCAATGGTTTCAGAAAACAGTGCTGTTCAAAATAGCTGCATCCTTCATAGCCATAGCTGGATGCAGAGCCAGCACAAACATCTTTCTGGCAGTTCATATTATCATGGACAAAATCAGCACAGGTATCACTAAAGCAAAAGATATGGATGCACTCATAAAAGTGCAAGCTTATACAAATAGCATTCATTTACTCACTGCGTTCAGAAACAGATTATTTAGAGAAATGGAGGGCAATGATAGCAAGACTTTTAAATGATAGCTAAGCAGCACCTTGGCCTCAATTACAACATTAAATTAAAGCAGAAATCATATAAAGAAAAAGGCGACCCAACTCTACATTAATCATACAATGACAAAACCACAGAGGTTGGAAGGGATCTCCAGAAGTCATCTAGTTTGATCTTCTGCTCAAAGCAGGTCTGTTGGATCAGGCTGCCCTAGTGGTGAATGATTAGCTTACTGGGGCACAATGGAAATTAGAGATAGCTAGACAAGGAAGGACGTTAGTAGTTTGTTATAGAGTCAATAGTTTGTTATAGAGTCAATTGTAGCAATAGGGAAGAAAAGGGAAAAGAAACTGAAAAACGACTATAAAAATGGGTCAGACTACAGCTACAAATAGAAGTTGCAGGTGACTACACACCATGTATCTTGCTCCCATGTTGCCTTACAACATAGGTGACTGGAGGAGTTGTGCTAATGGACACCTGCGGCAGATCTTCACTTCTTGTCTGTGGTCAATCAAGACTAAGAATACCCACAGCTCCACTTCCTGGACTCACTCATGGCCAGATTCCTCATCTTGAGACCATGAGCTGCTTGCAAGTTCCTGTCATTTGTATATGACTCTTATGTTCCTGTTTCATGACCCCCAAACACTAACAAAATGAATTATAACTATTTTTCTGTAATTCAAAAAGTGACTCTCCAATTTTAAGAAGAGTTTAAAAACAAGCTTATTTGTTTCTTTTGATATTATCAAGCTGGTTAGCAGAAATAACAAGAGTTCATACTATGTGGATTTCTTGGGTTTTTTTCATCTATAAATTCTGGTATACTTTACGTGCTTTCGCAAGAGAGAGAACACAGCCATTGCTTCTATACTGCTTCCTGCTACACCTGCAGTTGCTGACTTCCTACAAAACTCTGTTTCTTGCAAATGACGGCTGTATATGTAAATACAGGACTTGCAGTAATCAACTTTGGAATAGAGTTCGATAAAATCACTTACAAACAGCCCTGTTACACAAGTGATTCCTCTTGATGTGCAATTGACCCCATGGTCTATTGGAGGGTTGCAACTCCTGCTGCTCAAACAAAACTCCTTTTTTTTCCATCATACTACTGCAGTTCACTGTTCTATTTTGTAAGTGGTTTATATTGCTCTCTGGAATTAACAGAGGGACCACTTTGATATCTTCAGGTGAAACCTACTATAGAAATGCAAATAAACTACTAGCTCGTTATTTCATGCAAAGGCTGCTGTATAGCTATACCTAGCCATTACATTTACTTTCCATGCCTATCAGTATGCACTCAGAGATTGATAGATGATAGTTTTATAATTCTTAAATACTTTTTTGATATCCTAAACCTATAGAGCCTTCAGACATTTTGTTCAGGAGATTTGAAATACTTTGCTACTTGAAATAAAAAGAGCTACAATTGGCAGGGTTTTAAATCCAAACATTTAAGGCATTGATTTTACTTAGTTTTTCTAAAGTAACTCCTTTAGGAAACTGCTACGTTGCTAATTTTAACTTTATTCATTTTAAACTGCTCGAGGATACTAGCACAAAGGGCACTGTAAAAATTGCGTTGTGCTGTATTAGGTTTGAATAGGATGAGTTATAGAACTTTTTGAGACTTTGAATTTGCAGAATTTACTTATTGCAATACTTATAATGCTAAAGGTTTCTTATGCATGCATTTTATGTTTGGGGTTTTTTTTCTTAATCATCATGATTCCTAAAAAATATCTACTACACACAGTCTGTCACTAAAGCTTTATAATATTTTATATTGCAATACAGCTGTGCAAAAAGGTTTTTTAGATGTTGTTCATATAGAATGTAACATGTAACATACATCATTTATGAATGTTACACCTACATAAATATAATTTAAAATGCAAATGTTCATTGCCTAAATTACAGTGGAAATACATTTTTCATGCAACAAATCTTTAAAATATTTCCAGTGTTGATTAACCTGCAATGGGATTTTTCTGTTGGAATACAATAAATATGTTCACCTCCTATAAATCCGAGTACAGAAAGCAAAAATCTGTCTGAATATTACATAGTGAGAGTAAGTGGTTGTGTATTCAGAGTAAACAATGCAAAATTAAATAGTTTGCATGTCTTTTGAATTTTAGATCATTTTTATTCTAAGATATTTGGACATTTTTGGTCTACTACAGCACAATTAAATGTACAATAAAAATGTAACAAAGATTGTGCTCATTTTCCTTTGGTAATTATAAAAATTTATTCAGGACTATATAGTTGATTTCAGTAAAAATTGGTTCATGTTACATTAACATTTGAAACAATAATGTAGCTTTATAGGTGTACTTTTCTTATAAGCATTCTTTAAAAAAAACTACATGGCATAGTGTGAAAATGTGAAAGATATTGCAAGCATTCTGATTTTTCCTCTCTGTTTTCCAGTGTTTTCCCTCAATCTCATGAGTAATCTAGCATTCACTGCAAGTGATAAATATCTAACACAAGCAGGTACAGAATTACTTTAAAAACAATAAATAAAATTTGAAAAATACTATGAGCTGAGAGGGAAAAATAATCAAAAGTATTCAAAAAGGTAAACATTGGCTTTGGAAGAATAAATGGAACATTCCTTAATTGCTTTTTCAAGACCAGTGGAAAATATTCCTCACACACACAGTGGGGTTTTTTTCTCTTCTGCCTCTCACATTTGTGAAGGGGAAACCTGGTGAAGGAAAAACAAGGTGGATAAACTTAAGCAACATTTTAATAGGTATACTACCAAACTTCAGCAGGTCACTGGGGAGACTGATTGATGGAATGTATGTTATCACTAACATCAAAAAGAATAGATCTATCTCAGAAAAAACATCCCAAGCTATTTAAAAATTTAAAGCGTTACCTACAACATTTTTATTCAAAGGATTTTTTTGAACCATTGTGTTTGGTTGCACACTTCTTTGACAATAGAAATTTCCCCACAAACCCTGCCGTCACGGTCAAAGTACTAGTTGGGCTTTTTAGATTTCATGTATAACCAGATTTGAGATGTACTTCAGTTCTGTTCAAAATATATGTGCATTAGCAATTATAAGTCATTTTAGCTTTAAAGGAAGAGGGCAATACTGCAGCCACCCCAAAGCAAAAAAAAACAAATTACAGCAAAGTCAGGCAATGATAAACATTTTTACTTTTATGTTGCCTTTACTAAAAACCATGTTTATCACAATAAAACACACACTATACAATATTCATGTTATCTGCCTAAGCCATATCCAAAAGAAATTGAAACCCATGGTTATCTTCTCATTGGCCTCCATATTTCTTGGAACATGTCTTTTGTATATTTCCAATGTGTCCTTTGTTTTTATACTATAGATCCATCTTTTTCCTTCCTCACTGAGCCCAATGAAATTTGTGGTTTTATTATTACCCACTTGTTCAGTGCCAAAGTACATTAGGCACTTTATTAATGAACAGAAAATGCAGTGTTTCTCTTAAAGAGACCCATTGACTTGAATAGCACAGGGCCTCTATAGACTTAAAGTCTGCAACATGTTTATGGCAAAACACGGCCTGATGTGCCAGGAAGAATGTAAATGACAGCAGTCAGTAGCAGGGAAGCAACACGAACCAGAAACATCACCCAAAGTCGTGAGAGGGTATGTAGTATCCACAATCTTGTGTTCCTCTGAGCTGAGAAGATAGGTAGACCAGACTTTCTGAGAGAGATAATAACTGCAAATTTGTTACAATTCTGTGATAACCAGGAGGGGTAATTAAGACCTGTGATGTGTTCTACAGCTTTAACTGTAAAATAGTCTGATTAATTTAAACCTAGCCTAATAAACTACTTACTTTTCCAGAAGTGAAATCTGCAGTGGGTTAGAAAAGAAGAAATCTGTTTCACACTTCTTCTAAGCTGTACAATGGCTGCTCTTTTTATTTAGAAAATAGAAATTTACATACAAGTGGAAAGTGTTTCTCATCCCTTGGGAGAATAATTTTCATTAAAATACTCTGGGTTTCCACTGAAAATTCAAAACTTTGTCTAGCAAGCAGAAAACAGTTATTCAGAAAATGTGTTGCTTTTTTCATCGAAAGACATTTAAGAATATTCAGTTTTATTTTAAAAGTTGCTTTTCTTGAACAAAACATTTGTAAAAAACAATCAATGTTTACAACAAAATCATTCATGTTGGCTGAATTTAGCATTTTTTAATATATGAATTAAGCTTGAAGTTTCATTCATCATCTATTTTGGACTAGATTATAACACATACCATTTTTACCCTTGGGATTAGGATACAATACTGTATCAGGATACTGTAACAAAATCATTGAAATATATTTGTGGTCAGAATTAGTCAGAAAATTTCTCCCATGGAAAATTTCAAATAGGAAGTAAAATGTAAGAAATGAAAATATTTTTATTTGGAAATCCTGTCATAGTGTCTGCCAAGAGTTATGTTCCAAGTCTCCTTCACCCGGGGTGGGGGGTTGCATGATCAAGATATTATACATAAAATGGTAGCCTTTCTTAGTTAGTCTGGGTAAAGAAAGTCCCCAGAAGCAGTAATGTATCTAGGCAATACAGCTACCCATTTCTTACTACAGAGACAGGAAAGATGACCTACTGCTCTTCTAATTTCCACACTAAAAGCACCAGAGTGGTAGCATTCCAGCTTTCTGGCATGTGGTTCAAACACTGGTTTTAATACAAAACTAGATCTCTTCCATGAATAAAGAAACGGCTTTAGGTCACAAACCCAGCTGGCCACTGAAAACAAAAACAAATAGTGAAACATAATTTCTCACACTCCTCTGACTTAAGACACTCTTCATAGTGAGAGCAGCAGCCTCATCCTCTAAAACAGGTGCATATACTGCACCCAAAAGCACATATTCCTCTCCATAGACTCCCAGATATGTTGGGGTAGCTCATTCAGATATAGCTTTCCTATACTAGGTGAGATCAATGCATGCCAACTCTGGTCTTCAGCCACACGCTGCTCTAGTGGAAGGAAAGAAAAGAAAGGCAAGAAAGCCTTCCCTTGGATTAGGAAGTTACTTTTTCTATAGAATATAAGGGCATTCCCCCTCTTCTTGCATACTTTTGTTGCATATAACTTCATACACCTGAATAACTAGTAGTTTCTTCACGCAGCTCTCATAACAGTTCTTAACAAGGCTACAAGGACAACTCACATGAAAAATCTAGAGATCTCTACAGAGAATCTTTAAAAAACACTAAAGCTTTGTTTTACTTGTTGTTTCTTGAACAACAGCCTTTTACCATTCTGAGTATTTGCTGCACAATGGAGATGTTAATAGTCACCCTCAGACTGTACCTTATCTTTTACTGTAAACCTCTTAGGCAGTGCATTCACATTTCATGTCTTTCACAGTGCAGTTCACTTGGAGACAAAAGCAAGAGGAATTTGTTTCAGTTGAGCTATTCCTTTTTAACAGACACTTTCCAGCTCACTTGCAGAAGCTGCCAAAAGGGAAATCGAGGATTGAGATTAGCATTTTTTTTTTTTCCCCCCCCAAGATTTGAAAGACCAGTAAGGTCATGGGGATTTTTAAAATTTATTTGTCATGGATTAAAGTGTCATTAAAGTATTTGCTAATTGATGGACGGTCAACAATAGGACAGTCCTACACCTCAAAGGTACTAATTGTACAGTCTTTCAAGATGCCATCATCACATCTTAAATTTCTCCTATTGGAAAATGCTTCCAAGGTTTACACTTTTCTAACCACTGCTACTGAATTTTTGTAGCTACAACAAATAAAGACTAATTATGTTAGTTAATTATGTTAGACTGGGCATTCTAGACACAGTACTGAACTTCTAATTGTTTACATGCTGCTCAAATAGAATGTTATTATAGATGCATATGACTAGGAAATGTTTTATCCAAATATTTTAAATTATAATACTAAAACCAACAATGGCTTTTTTTTTCCTATGCTTTTGTACTTTCATATGTATCATAATAACTAAATTATATATTACATAAAGACTTTAAAGATGATTACCACCTTGCAATACAAGTGCAAAGTTGTTTTAAGCAGAGGTGGACCTAATCACTGAATCGAAGCCTCACTGTTAGGGAACCTATTTCATCAAGAACTTGTGATGAACATTTTGGCTACCTCTTTACACTGCACAAATGCTGGAAAGCATATAATAATTTTTCTATGCATCTTTCTACTCTATTTGCAGCCCCTGAACAAAATCTCACCACAGAGGGACTGCTGGTGTTCATGGAGCCCAAAGATTCAACTACTTTTCTTGTTTTTAAATGGAGAAGTGAAGCAAAGGTTCTCTCCAGCATAGGCCTAAGCACTAGGTAAGCACAAAGTATCAACTCCCTGTGTGGTGCTACAGCTATTTTCACATTATATTCTCCAAATCTCAGAGTGATCTGTCTCCAGGCCTTTTGGGTAGCAACGGCTGGTTCTTTGGCTAAAAGCTGTACCAAGGTCATAACTTAGAAAAGCACTTTAGTATTTACTAGGTTAAAGCATATGATATATTACTTGAATTTACACGAGATTTTTCAAAATTATTAAGCAACAACAGGAGAAGAGCTGGAAGATTGGTTAAAGGTGAAGGACAGAACCCTGTTGTGCCTCTCACATGTTTTTGTAGGGGAAAGTGTAATAACTATTCATTCTGTCCATCATGTGATTACCAAATCTTTCTTTAAAGAGTGAACTATTATGAACTAGTTTTGGATACATCTGACTGTGAATATGTAGATTTTTAAAAAAGATATACACAATTGTACATAATATAATGGTGACAGTATTTTAAAAAAATCATGTATTCTTTTAAAAATATTGCAAACAATTAATAGAGTATGTTCCATAAGTTCTTTCAAGGTCTGGGACCAGATCATACAAGATAGATTTCAGAAGCGGAAAATATTATCATTTGGCATTTTTTATTAATCTTCCAAACCAGGATGTTGGTTTTTGTCTCTGGCAGAGGTCTGCACTAAGCACTACTGTCAACAGTAAGAAAAATACTACCAAAACAGGTTTGGATTGTCTAAGACCTACACAAGGGACAAGGCTGCCTATGGGGGTCTTTACCTTAATACTGGCATTGGGCCTAAGCCTTGATTTAAGTTCCCAGGCAACAGATCTATTAAAGCTATATTACTAAGGTTCACACTGCCCCTGAAAGCTTTATTAAATGATTATTTCACAGCATGGAGGGAAATCCATTGAAAATTAATATGCAGCATCAGCCAGCCATGGCTCAAAGCTGAGATATGCTCTTTGTGTTAAAAAAGTAGAATTTGCCAAATAAGAAAGTGCAAGTGAAATTCCTCTCATTAACTTTACTTGTCTAATCTGACTTCTCAGGCTATTCTCAATGGAGAGAAATGGACATTTCTAGAGTTGATTTCATCTTTCCTCTGTCTTAGAAGGCCAATCTTGGGTAGGATGCATTGCCCTCTGGAAGTGCCCCTCTGCTTCTGAAAACCACAGAGGTATCCTAGCTGCCTTACCAGAGTGGCTAAAGTTAAACAATATGAACCCCAGCTTATGTGAAAGGAGTAAGATTTGATGTATCCATCTGACCCATGGGATTCTGACAGAATGAAAAAACCCATCTTAAATATATACAGGATTTAGTCTACTAGCTTATCCTTTTTGTAGAAGACAATTTGATATAGCTAATGCCAAGCAAAATCGTGCCGATACATATTTCTTCAAAAGAATTGACCAGAAAGAGTTAATTAGCTTCTACAGTGTTGCCACAGTCAGAACGTACATATTTTCTTGTATAAAAACACAATTACATGTTTTATGAAGGTGATTATTTTAATCAAGTCAAGACTTCTAAATAATTTAAAGATACAATTTAATCTTAACAAAGTTTGCCATTTTCCATTATTATACTTTTTTGCGAAAAAATGTAATAATTAGGATCATACAGTCCAAAAGTTATGAACAATTAAGTAAATGGGCAAGTACTCATGCTGACTTCAATTAATTTGGAAGGTGAGGGATAGGAAGAGGCCAGGCAGGCAGCTCCTACCCCTGTGAGCACCAGGTGGTAGTCCGGCATTGACTGACAGGTCTTTATTTCCTCCTGCACTCCCCAGACCAAAAACTTTCCTTGTCACAGTACTTGTCTCACTAGTCCCTTTCTGAAAGTCTTCTACCCTTTTCTATCTGCTAACTAAATACATTCATCCTGGGGATTGATACTTTTTGCAGAAAAGAAGATTAGGGTTTTTCATAAACACCTTAACACCCCAATGAGGCTGAAATGCCACAGAATTTCCCTCACACAAATCATTCTTTTTCAAATTAAGCTCTGAATTTTGCTGGTATGCCAGACCATACTAGCATAACCCAAAAGTATAAATAACCTACAAAACCATGTACAGGAAATATGAGGCATACAAAACTTTTATTTACTATGTCACGATCTTTTTCACAGCACACAAAACAAAGATTGGTTGAAAACTCTGTTACTCAAAATGAAAAAAAAAAAACAAACCCAGCTAAAATCTTCACAGCTCCAAGTTAACACTGGAAAAAATACTGAATAAGAGATAAGCATACATTACAAAGTTTATAAGACAGGTTGAACTAGTGTAAAATCAGTATCTTCGTCAGGAAATTTGATGGTCCAAAAGGTCCTGTTTTGGCTATGTAAGCTATTTAGAACACCTTACAATCTGACAAGTTGAAATGATTTTATAGCTTTTCTTGCTACGCTCTAGAAGAAAAAAAAATTTTGCTGCATAAAAAAGAAAAAAAATTACACTAAGATGTACACCAAATTTCTCAAACATCTATGAATACTATCCTACATTGTTACTCATCATTGCATCATTTTGATTAGTCTGGTGATCAATTTAATGATTAAATTTTGTTAACAATGCAGGTGAAAAACAAAAATTGGAAGGAACAGTAAAAATCTTATAACCTCCCACATAGTGAAAAAACATCTTTTTAATATCAGAAAAACAAGTTTTATTAACAAATAGAAATGTTTCACTGAAAATTCATTGCTAAATCCTGTCTATATAAACATGCAAGTCATTTTTACCCACACGAGCTTTTCTGATTAATCAAGAAGTTACTCTTTCCACCTTGCAAAATTGTGCTCACATATACAGGTAGCTCAAGTTTCTAAAAAAGACCAATAATAATAGTGTAAGTAATTGATTTTTCATTTGTCCATTTTGATAAACTGTTATTTGAACTGCACGGTGCTCCCTTTCCTCATCTGTATGGAACCGCTAAGTGCATTTCTTGCATCTTCTCCAGAGGATACCTGAGAAGACTGCATTTTAATAAGAAATTTTGTTACCAAACATTGCTGAAAACATAAAAATATAGGAATTTATAACCTGTGACAGTATACATGAAAGTAAAGCTACTTGTGTGGTGGTTTGGTGTTTTTTTCTCAAAGAAGTTTAACTGGTTTGAAAAGGCATGACTGTGTTTCTTGAATTATTAATTTTGTTACATTTGCAAAGGTTAAATTCAGTAAGCGGTATTATTCTAATAAATATTCACCAACAAACAACCCAAGCACTGTTCAAATTACTCGCAAAAAAAGCAGGAAGCCTGTGGTTATGATCTTGACTAGAGAACTGAAGAAGTTTACTATTCTTCTATCATACATACATTCATTTGGTTGCAGTGGATATATCAAGAATATATCAAGAATTTTAGCCTATGTTCATCTTACACTTTTTCTAAATTCTTCTCCACATAATTCTAACTTCTGTGAAATCTCGTGTTATAATTCTTGTAAGATTCTACCCACAGTGAGCATACAGAATAGAAATTACATATAATCTGTTTTACAAAGAAACAAATTGTTTCTTCCAGAGCACTCTCATGTGATTATACTTGCTTTAGGGAGGTTTAAAAATTACAGAGTGAGGACAACTTTATTATCTTTTATTCTCTCTTTAAAATACAGCTGTGGAATTTTCAATGTGCGCAGACTATTCTCTTTTTTTTTTTTTGTGCTGTTGTGACAGCATGGAAGAGCTTTATAGCCTTAGATAAGTCTACAAGGGAAAGTCTGTGATGCAGACTGTGCGAGACAACTACTACTGTAGCATGTAAATACTGGTGGAGGACCCAAAGATGGAGGCTTCTAATGAAGGGGCAGGAACAAAATCCATAAGGGATTTCAGATATAATCATTACTTAAAGGGAAGAGGGGACATACCTGCTCTTTAAAGGTCATACCTGCTCTTAAATCACTTACAAAATGGTATATGATCGATAGTAATAGAATTAATACTAACTAGTTTTCAGTTGTATCTGGGCTAGGATGAAGATCGCACCTACAGCCCAATGACCACTGCTTAGCTGAGAGGCAATACATTGCTGTTGTAACTCCAAAGCTTTCAGTTTCTTTCAGTTTTTTAAGAGTGTCCATACTTTTAAATCTGTAGAGCACAATGTCAATGTAAAGATTTTTTCTCACATTTTGGTTTGAAAGTTGCACCTTAAAGACACAGCATGAAATTTCACCTTAGTTATCAGTAAATTGTTTAAAGCAGAGGTCTTCAACCACTCTCAACTTCCTTCAAAAATTTTATAGTAATCACTCCATTAGACAGCATTTTTAAAACCAAATTATACATACATAAACTACTGACACTTTCATTTTTAGAAGTGTTCAGGACAGGCGTACTTCTAGAGTGCTGCAAAAACATGAAGAAGTCATAGTTCCAGTATCACTAGCTGTGTCCTATGAGAACCAATCCTAAGAGAACATGGACTTTGTAGGTTTTACTTTCCCTGTTTGGAGATAAATACAAAAAGATCTTTACTGGTGTTGTGAAACAGCTCTCTATACACATTTAAGTGTCATGTTTCACCTATCTATTTTCAGTGATTTACAGCTTTCACTAGAGTAACTACAGTTTATCATCTTAAAAGTATAAATCTCTGAAAAGTAGGTAACATGAAAAAATCCTTTATTTGGTACACATGTATTCAAATGTCATTTTATAAAGTTCAAATAAATTAAAGAGAGGAGATACCTGCACAAAGAAGAGAAATAAAAGCCTGATATGTCTAGAAAAAGGTCACTAGTGATGACCAAAAGAATAGGAATTTGACAAACTTTACACTAGGCAACATCAATGAGCCACAGGTAAAATAGAGTAGTCCTGCACTTCTCAAAAGTCTTTTTTTTTTCCCCTACCCTGAAGTATAACCGTGTCTGAGTAATAATAGCAGTTTTATTCCACAGAACCAGTCCTTTTGAGCATTCTGAGCAGGATCTGCTGACTTCAGTAAGGAGAAAATAAAAAGTTTTAATGCTTTTTATTGCATCTAGACCTGCAAAATGAGCACAGCTAAGATGGATTCTGCTCCTTCTTGTTCATCTTCGATAGAAATCTTTAAAATGCCAATGAAAAATATGCCTAGTTGTCATAGGTCATTAAATGCAGAAGTTCCCAGGCATGAACTGGGCTAAAGAATAGCTGTGCCTGCATATAGGCTTGCAGGACAGGTGCCTCATAAATGACTTGGAAGCAATACATACCTTCTCTGAATCAAACATTGCAGGGGACACACATCATGCACCAAAAAACAGCTTACATTCCCAAAGTCAATGAAGTGTAATCATCGGCCTTTTCCAGCCAAAATCCCAGTGGCTCCGAAGCAGCTGAGGCAACCTCATAATCAAGTCTCCTGTGCGCAACCCTAGACCAGGCTTTGGTGTCCAGGCTGCCCCCACCATGTCCATACCATCCCATGTCCTTATCATTCAAAATGCTGAACACAGACTCCCCTTAGTATCGGAGAGAACTGCTGGCAGAATGCTTTTTACAAAGGTCTGTTGACACAGGAACTGGCTTTTGCTGTTGATCTGCCACAGCCTTGACTTCCTAGTCTTTGATATGTAACAAAGCCTGTTTTCCTCTTGGGTCATCTTTAGTACAACTCAGAGCTTCAGTTAAAGGGATGTATATTTCTTATGGACTATTTTCTATTATATTTGCCTTCAAGTTGTTATCCATGGTACAAATTGAGACAATGACTGTTAATATGTCTATGGCGCAAGAAGTGCATGGAATGGCCACCTACTGAGACTTTTTCGTCAATCAAAAATAAATATTTTTTAAACCCCACATGCAACACTCAATTTGCTACTACATGAACTATTGCTTGTCATTTTAAAAACTAGCATTAATTGATTATCGGATTTCAAGCATCATTACAAACACCTATTTTTATTTTATTGCAATGGTTTCTACTTTATTGTTTCATTTTATGTTAGTCTGTTGAGATCCCTTTATGTGAGGTATTTTCTTCTTAGCCATATTTTATTGAAATGTCAACTAGTGATAGGGAACTTCCTATGTTTTTTTTAAACTTAGAAATAGCTTGGCTCTTACATGATACTTCTTTAATAATGTTGCCGATCCTCTGATAAGTTGTTCACATCAGATATTTAGCCCCAATACCTAATGCCTGAGAATCTACATTGATTCTCTTCACGTTCCGTCTCTGCATTCCAGGATTTATGAATATTAAGTTGTGCTTGCCCCAAAGCAAAAGTATACTCACTAAGATATTTGCTGAGATCAGGAGTCTCTCTGTCCCATTTTTAAAACAAAGGCATTAATAAGGAAGCACTATAAAATATACGACACTGAAAAAATAACGAAAATTCAGTATTTTTAATCAAGTGAGAAAAAAAATCCTCTAGTTCAAAACCCCTTATCTGAGCTATCCCAAATAATGTAAAATAAAAGTAATGATTTATGACACTTGTACACAAATTATGACTGCTAAGTGTGAATAAACCCTGATTTCTATAAATATGACCATTATTTTAAAACCAGTGGTCACCTATGATGAAAAGATATCATTCTCTATAATTTTAACCCTTAAAAATAAGTGGGTAGATACTACCCACAGCATCTATGAATGTCAGTTAGAGCCAGTGTAAATGGTTGCATCATTACCCAGCACATACAGAATTACATTGTGTACCATGCACAATGCATAGACCTGTGTAGAGGGTACACATATGCATCTTTCAGTGCTGAAACATCTTTCACAAGGACTAACTGAGCTTTATAATTTTAAATGCATACGTAAACATGCTTACTTTGAAAATTCATGAAATGTCATCTTTCTTGGTTTTTTCTAATAATTACATTTCTTAAATTCTATTCCAAATGCTCTCAGCTTCCTTTGCGATTTGGTCCATTTTTATGTGTGCATGAAATTAGAGAATTTATTAAAACCAAGCTGAAACTGGTGCAAATGAGAAGGACAAAAAATCACAGAGGAAATGTGAATGAGGTAGTTTACAGGTTTACCAACAGCTGGGATAAACGTGCTACAGCAAAAACATCTCATTGAGATAAGTGCTGAAGCAAACTAATACTAGTCGTTTACGTAGGCATATATTATGATACTCAAGACTCAGTTTTTAAACTGTGACTACATAATATTACTTCTGCCTCTCTGTTTGTAATTACATTGCTTTCAGTGTTATATATTAAACAGTTCTCCAGATGCTCTTTAGAAAATAATACATTGGTTAATTTTAAGAGCAACCACACATGGTTAAGATAATTCAAGAGATATAGATAGATACAACTGAGTAAGGTAATTCATCTTTTTTTTTACACAAATCTTTACATTAAACTACAAATAGAGCTCTACTGTGTTTATTACAGTAAATATTCTTACTGAAGTCAATAGTATATGAGGTATTCTCAGCAGGTGCTGTATAGCCATTATTGAAATATCTTACTGCAATTACTTTTCAGCAATATCCTCCCACTGTTATTCTATATATTACAATATATTGACACAAAATAAGGTGTTGGTATCTCTCAGTATCGCTTCTATTGGATTATGAATTAAGATGGATATAAATTGGATTGTAAATTAAGAAACATGAAAAGTGAAGGCCTCTCTTGGATATAGAAAGCTCACTCTGTGTGGCAGAGACCTCACTTCCCCACCAGCATCAGGGCTGACACTCAAGACACTTCAGAATAGCTCTCTCATTCGCCACACCAGCAGAAAAAAGAAATTCACTGGCTTCAAGAAGAAGAGCTAGAGAAATTTATTCTTCTCTTTACTGGCAATTTCTATGTAGGACATTATATGGATTCCCGGATAGCATTAATGGTTCTGTTTTCTGCATGCCTCAGGCCACAGGGCTGTGATTACTTTTAATCAGTTTCAAGACTCCCCACCCTCAGCTGTGCTTTGGTTATCTACAGACTGGATCAGTACCTTGTAGCCTACCTACTGTAACACTTGGAAGTTTCCCTGAGGCTTTCAGGCTATGCAGAATGCAGCCAAAATGAAAGTTCAGGTCTCTTTCCTCCCTTTCCTCTCCCTACAGGAACTTTGCTGACTGTTCCCCGTTTCCCATTAGTAGTCCCAAGTATAACACAGCCATCAGAAATCCTGCCTTTTCTTTTGCAAGGCAATACCATTAAACAAAAAAATAAAGGAAAATAAAATAAAATAAAATAAAGGAAAAGGAAAAGGAAAAGGAAAGGAAAAGAGAAAAAAGAAAAAAGGAAAGGAAAGAAGAAAAGAAAAAGAAAAAGAAAAGAAAAAGAAAAGGAAAAGAAAAAGAAAAGAAAAAGAAAAGAAAAAGAAAAGAAAAAGAAAAGAAAAAGAAAGAAAAGAAAAAGAAAAGAAAAAGAAAATAAAAAGAAAAGAAAATATATTTTCCTGGAAGCTTGCAGTGTTGTTTGTTATTTATATAATTCATAAATTCCTTCTGAATATTCATGGAAATACATGTAAATTCACTTTACTCATGTTCCTGATAAAGAACAGGTCTCAAAATCATCAGTCCGTGTGATCAGAAATAAACTTTACCAGTTTCAACCCCTAAAACTCAGTTTAATGGGTTCAATGAGGAGACAATCCTTGGTATTTGCCCATAAAAGCAGTGAAACACATTCTGCCACTCACACTTGTTCCTCAGTTGTTAGCTTTCTTCATTCCAGCAAAACTTGTAATTTAAATTTAATTCACCTCTGCTGATATAACAAGCACAATTTCAGTTTCAAAATATCTGTAACTCATTGCACAGAGATGCTGAAACTTAACACAAGTGCTTAAAGAGAGTGAATATTGTTGACGACAGTAAAATAATTTTCATTATCATATGCTAACTATCAGCAGCATAACAAACATCAATTTTTCTATCATTGTGGTAAAATCGTGTCAGTGGAGGGGCTAGGGAGCAACTGGGAAGATGTAGTGACAGTACCCTGTGCAATTATTATTATTCAGAAAAAGAAAGAAGAGAAAGTAGGAGGAAATGTATTTATAAAAATCCTTAGTGAATAATAGATTATCAAAAAAGGGCTCAGCCAAACACTCAGACAATTTATAGAGCACATCAGACAAAATACACCAGCTATTCAAAAAAATGAGGCAGATGAGATTAGGCTTGTGCAGGTTGTCTCACTGACATGCAGCATTCTAGACAACCAAGTGAATATGCTACTAGACAACCAAGTGAACATATTACGCAAGGACCTATGCAAACTACAAAACGATCAAAGACTGCTTCAATATCATAATGTAAAATTGTAACGGGAAGGCAGACAGGATGATAAAAAAAAGCAGATCTCTTTGAAATGTGAGTCAAAAGAAAAAAAAGTGACAGGCTTATAACATTTTCAGATGAGAATTTCAGATTATGGCATCTTCTGCAAGAACAACATAGGAAGTGAACACCAAAACATGCAGCTGTTAAAACAACAAGATTAGCATAATTTTTACAAGCTATAACTCCACTATTAGAGAACTCAGCTTATTCCAGAAACGAAGTTATCCAAGGACAGACGGATGGAAGAGCTAATTAAATGGAGAGCAATGCTGCTAAATAAAGTCTAGAGTGGGTTTCTACCTTCACTACAGAAACCGCAGCCTCCTATAAAATAACAGCACTGTGCTCCTCTGACTCCCAGCAGCATTCCAAAAGCAAGAAGCTGAAAAAGCTCTTTCTCTTTCAGTAGTTCTGTGAGGTTTAACTGAGAGTTTTGCAATTGCAGTACCACTAGCTTTCTAAACACTGACACTTGCAGCATTGGCTGTGGGAAGCCTAATGCGAGATTAAGACTCCAGCTGCAGGAAACCATGTGTTTTTATTTAATGTTGACAACGAAACTTCTCTTTACTCATTGTTGAAATGCAGGTTGCAGGAAGAACAGGGGTTTTTTGTTCAACTGGAAAAGTACCCAAGTTCCAGTTAACTCCTGCTGGTGAGACTGGCTGACCAGCTGTGCTGTGTTGAAAAAAACATGGACAGAAGTGGTATACAATTCAACAAGAGATTGTCATAAACAACCATGAAAAAGACAGGCCAAAACACTTCACAGTGTGATAAAGGGGATTGAAAAATAAATACATAAAGACAAAAAAGAGACACATCCGTGTTACATTGGAAAAAGCAAAACCAAAATCACTGTTAAACCATCTGTGGGCAAAGGTATTTTTCATGTGCTGTGAAAAGGTGCATGTGGCTGCCCCACACATGTTATAATTTCTCTGGTTTCAAAATAGTACAAATATTCCTGTTAAAATCACCTGTAAAACCAAACAAGAATTATGACAATTTCCCAGGTTTTGATGGATTCTTAGTTTGGCTACCTCTTATAGTACTTTTGCAATTTAAACCTCTATCTTGAGACATAACAAAACATCAGGTAGCAGGTTAAAATTTCTTCTCTAAGTATCAGCTAATTTGGTCCTACCAAGTTAAGACAGTCTAATACATAAACACAACACATTATAGAATGTAAACAGCAAAATAAAGTTGCAGGCTCAGTATTAGGTTGTACTAATTTCATGGTAAGTAACAAATGTTTGGTATTAAACAGAAAACAAAGTGAATTACCCTTTTATGATCAAGCTTATGGAGACAGACCTGCAGACAGACACAAGTAGGAATATAAGCTGCTTCTTGTATCTGCAAGCACGATTCAAATACTTGAGGAGGAGCACTGGTTACTTTTCAAGATGAAATATTACCTCTTTGATAATCTCTTTGAATTTCTCTTTCTTGCCTTGCAAGTGAACACTGGCTCAAGCCCAAAGCAGCCACAACAAGAAATCAAAGCGAAATAAAAAGTAAATATTTAGAAGCACATGCACCAAGGAAACCAAAGGGGGAGAAGAAAGTTAAGAAGTAATAGGTTTTCTCTGGGTGCCAGCTGGTAGGATGCACACTGTAAGCCCCATGAGGAAACAGATCGCCTAGCTCACAGAAGCTTCAGCATCCACACCTGTGATTGGAGGCAGAAAGCAAAACTTAAAAAAACTTTAAACAAGAGGATCAAATTCAGCAATTCAATTGGATGTTTATTCAAAAATAAGATATATATTTTTCCTGGGGAGAACAGCGATTTACTTCTGCTGTGTATTTGCTTTGTATGAAGGATGGTGATTTGCTGGTGCGTGCAGGGAGGGTGAAGAAGGAAAAGGTGTTCAAGTTTTAAAATATACATTTATCAACAAATGCTTAGCTTTGGTCCAACAGTCCTTTTGTTTACACACTGTGACCTTAATAAATTCCTAAGTAAAGCAGTTCCTACAGAAGAATGCTGCATTTACGATAGGTAAGACTTTTGTATTTATGCATTGGCTTGGCAGGTCAAGGTGGAAGGCTTTTTTGGAGGCTTGTGGGATCTTCATTTTCCTCATTTAGAGCTTTAAAAAGACAAATGTTCATAATCCTTCATTTCTGTGGAATCCTTAGAAATGTTTCTTCTGCAGTTTAGCTACTATTGTGAATGATTCCTTTGCATAGCTCCACAAGCTACTCTTGTACGACGAACAGAAGAACAAGTTAAGAAAATGATAAGAGAAGTGCCTAGGGAAGAGAGTACTGCACTGTACATTACAAAGATCAGAGGAAGCCCAGAAGCAGAACTAGAAAAAAATCTCTGCTCACAACATTCATCACAGTGAAGAAATTCCCAGAAAACTCAAATACCATCACTGTGATTTTTGAAATCAAGAAAGCTGGGGAAAAAAATTGCAGAAGGGACCTCATAAAAGTAAAAGCTAACGAGTCACTTCTACAGAAAGATTTTGTTGAGACATTTGACCTTAAACAATGGATACATTAGATTTTTAAGTCCAGAAAAAAGACTATCAGTCCTTGAATCCAATTTACCTCCACATCTTGTGAAGAAAGCTACTAAAATTGCATATTTTTATTTCCTACTGTGAAAGGAATTCACTGAAACAACCAACCAAACAAAAAAATCTTTCAGCCTAAGAAAACAGAAATTGTGTTAGAAAGAGTTTGGAGCAGCATATTCTTCCAAAAATATTTATCGTGACTTGAGTTGTAAGCATTAGGTGAGAGAGAGAAAGAATGTGTCCAAAACACTGCTGTGTTAAGGAAACAACCCTTAAGTTTTTACATACATGACAATACAAATCCCTCAGTTTCATTTGTTGTTGCCTCTTGCTATAGAAGTGATAGAACATGTTTTCTTGGTATGTTTACCAGGTGTTAGAAAACACCAAGAATAGAAACCAAGTGTCTGGTTTTTTAGAAATAGAAATGAAATTGAGAAAAATGCTGTTAGTGCTTTTAATAACTAACTGGAAGAAATCTACCTGGCAACAGACAGAAATCAGAAACCATCAGGATCATTTAATAGACTAAATGACTTGGGAGACCATTCAGAAGAGCTGAAACACAATTTGTGGTGAACCTGATCACTCTCTATACAAGTTACTGATCAATAAACTGAGATCCAGTACACGGAGGCTTTTTAAAATTATTTTAGTTATGCTTATGGCACTCTTCTGAGAAACATGCTGCAAGTTGGTGCAAAATTTGCTGATCAGCATAACAAGGAGAAGGAGGAGGCCTCAGCTAGGGCAAGCATTGCAAATGAAATAAAGATAAGCCTTCGTGCTGATGCCTAGCATATCATTGTAAGTTGTACAGTAGTTTGTATTGTCTTTTAAATGTCAGATATTGGAACAGTTCATATGAGAATCTTTGGGTTTTGACTTTTAAGTTATTTTTTGCTACTGCTTTTTAAGGAAGCAGCCTCTGTGATTCTGAAGCATGAAAATAAAAGTTGTGTTTTCAGGCATCTGGCTACTGGTTTGTCATCCAAACTCTACATAGTTGTAGATCATTAAGTAATAGATCAGTGATCTCCATGTTAAAGATATTCTAATATATGACAGTTCATGAACATTCGTATGTATAGATTTATATTTCTGCGTATAAAAAATCTAGACATCACTCTAATTTGTGATATTCTGACATTTTGTTTATTTGAAGAAGAAATAATAACACCAAACCAAATATGAATTATGGTATGGCTAAATTGGGAATTACAATGTCTACAGAACGGATGATGAAGTCTATGTATTTCATTTAGGAAGCACAAATTAAATTAAATTTTGCTCTTTCCTGGATGGGTAGAGTTGTAGTGTTATTACAATCCAGAGATGTCCAACGTCTCCATGCTTACATATGATATTCCCCTGATGCAGTCTCTTCCATTAATCTTCTATGTGTTGTATGTGATTCCTTCTGTGTGCAAAAGCTACAGGGCAAACTGCGATCAATGTGTAATTTGACTTGATGCCCTTTGAGTTTCCCAGTGCTCTGAAACAGGCGAAATCACTTAGAGTAGCTGACTCAATTTGCCAGGCAGCACTGTGTGTATCGGCCCGAATTCAGCTGTAGTAAATTAGGGCATCTTGTCAGTCTGTCAGCACATTGGGTTATTCACAGGAGCAGGACAGTGCAGAACATGAATCATAAGCACTCCAAGAAAGAATATTTAGTTAGAGAGGTAGCCATATGCATGTACAAATATTAACATTTACAGACACATAGCAATACATTTTGTAGAGATAAATTTAGTGATTGTAGATATTGAAAGTTCACAGGACAGACACTTTTTCACATACCTCATGGAAGGAACAAAAAAATTCTCCCTGTGGCTGTTTTTGAAAATGGTTTCCAGTTTTCTAGGCTACCACCTCTCAGAAGGTTTTGAGGGTTTTCTTTTCGTTTTTCATTCTGTTTTGCTTTGTTTGTTTTTTTGGAGGGTTTTTTTGTTTGTTTGTTTGTGTTAGGTTGGTTTGGCTTGGTTTTTCTCTCCAACTGCCTGACACCATCTGACCCAGCACTCAGAGGCATATTTCTGAGCCAGGAAAGGAAGCAGGAAATGCAGGTTCCTCCATTTAATATTGGTTTCAATGCTGAAGTTCTTTATAGAAATCAGCAAAGGCAGAAGTTCCCATGCCATAGCAGACTGCTACTCTACAGTCAGGCCTTTATATTCAGTGTTTGAAATCAGCTTAGCAGTAGAAAATTATAATAGAACAAACAATGCATGTCTGTTTTTTAATATATTGTCAGGAAATAACCATTCACACTAATTGTATCTACATGTGAGCAATCAGTTCCAGTGTTCATGGTTTAAAAATCCATTAAAGAAGACTACGTAAGGATACAACCCCCTTAATTCCAGGATTTACCTGAAGGTTATGGTAATATTCATACAGGTGGCAGACAGTGGGCCTATGCAGATGCAGATGCACATATGTAATTCCCTTTTATAAATAATAATTTTATAAAATATACAAATTAGGTATTTGAATTATATCCCAGGATCATATCTTATCTTCTATTTGAAATATGCTGGAACACCTTTGCCCTTTATTGAAAATACAAAAAGATCTAACCTGAGAAAAAAGTGAGATATCCTACATTTATTTAAACCACATACAACATTGAAGAATCTTCTACCAAAGATGCAGGAGTCCTTACCTTTTCTGACACACTACTTCTTGAAATGTCAGGATCCTAGAGAATTACCATTAAGCCTCCAGACAGCATGTGCTTTCTCTGATTTTCTCCTCTATTGTTTATTTGAGCTCAGAATTGGGCCCAAATAATCAGACACAAAGCTTCAACAAGCACATTAACCCAAGCAGTGCCACATACAGTGTTTCATACATCATTAGCAAAACATCACACATCTGACATACAGTCAGCACAGACACTCCAAACAAATTGCGCCCTTCCCATTTTAATTTTAACAAAAGGCTTCAAAAAGTCTTTACACTTCTATGCAAATTGCCTGCCCTTTGTGCGCCAGCATCCTCACTGGGGTGCTGATAGACTACTCAGGGCACCTACAGTCAACAGGATCTGCTTTTCACAACCCTGATTAAGTAAGTAATGTTCACTTCCCAAGAATCCCCCACAGAGCAGCAGTATTCCTATTTGCCCAGCTGTAAAACCAGTGATGACTGGATTTGGAGAGAGTTTGAAAACTTCCCTCAAAATGCTTATTTCTGTTTTTCAACCTATATTCAAAGACATACTTTGGCATTGTTATGTGATTTCTGATGGGGATGGATACAGTAAATTCATCATGTTAAACTGAAATGTTTCTGTCAGATGTCTACTCCGCAACAATCAAGCTATGTGTACAGTGAAATGTGACAACCACAGTGCTACTTCTACTTATAAAAATTACACATATAATATTTACTAATGCTAACTGGGACCACAATTATGCAGTATATTTTTTTTATTATTATTAGAAATTTTTTATTGCAAGAAATTTTTTCAGTATATTATATGAATATACTGAAAAATTTAGTCTTGAGTCAAATGTTGCTATTTGTAAAAAGAAAATAAACAAATGCACGTGCTAATAAAAACATGTTTTCTTTCTCGACCCTTCAAATTCTCTTTCTTAGCCAATATCAAATTACTTTTTTCAGTCATTTCTAGTTTTCTTCGTGAAGGCTACCCTGGAACAATGGATTTAGAAAGCTATTTGGTGGGGAAAACCCATAATCATTAAAAGGAAATACTATAACTTTTTCGAAAGCAAACGTTAGAAAACAGGAGACAAAGAAGTAGCATTTATTTTGAAAGCAACTTAAACTATTCCTATTTACAGAAGTCAAGCTTATACCATACAAACCAACTTGTTTCATGAGTAGCAGAATTAATTTTCATTTGTGTGATTTCAGTCTCTCAGCTTGATTCCTTTGCATTTTATAAAACATGAACTTCAGCTATAAGTTTTTCCACAATTAAACATTTTTAGTAAGTCTCCCTTGTGTGGATTCTCTGATAGCTTATAAGGCTTGAGAAAATTCTGCAAGTGCCCCCTCAGTGAGGTAAGAATAGCCCCATTCTCCTTTATTAGGTTTTTCTTTTTTTAATTGTTCTAATTTTTCTCATGGCATAAATGGGACCAACAGGCCTAAAAGTTATTAGCAAGGAATAAGAAAATGGATTATCACACATGCAAGCATATACATCATAGTGGTTTATTAAGCCCTTTTCTCTCTGGAAAACAGTCTAAGAAGGGGAAAATTCATTTCTGTCATTGGAGAAATCCCCATATGTCTCACAATACAGTCTAACGAACTATTTATGATTTCCACAGGGGTCAATTTTCATTTGATCATTCGACTCCCTCAAGTACACCACAGAAGTACTTGAGAGAGTAGCCTGAGGGAAATAAACAAACAAATCAACCAACTAAATGGTATAGTTTGTGAGGTAAATTTCTCCTGGAGTAGGAGAACGCAAAACTATTGCTGGATCTATGTAACACAGCATTGCATTAGCCTCTAACTGAGGAGAAGGGAAGAGAAATATGCAGAAAAGGCTCTACATATGCCTTACCATTCCACCTGCTCTATAATTTCCTGCATTGCAGCATGGGAAATGACAGCAGACAGAAAAAAAAAAAAAGTCAGTACCCACTTCTTTTCCCCAGCCCAGAGGAACTGGACCTTATAGCCCTATATTTTTGCTCTTTTAATATTTCAGAGTAGATCTATAACGGTTATGACGAGCCCACTGACAGCTCACAATACACAAACCCCAGTGGTCCTTTGTTTAATACAGTGGAATGCATTTTGTCTTGTAAATTTTCCATTAACTTCTATATCATAGTTTCCTGCTTTATTTCAGTGTGAATGGACTATTTATCTTAACACTGCTGCTCATCTTACTTTCACAGCCCATTTTATTAACTTTTTAATATTAAGTAAATTCACTTTTTATCTATGATGTTTGTTTTACAGGTAATTAATCTAATTTAAAGTATTTTCTTAAGGACCTCAATTTAGCTTTGCTCTTGAAATTAATATTTAATGTATTTTACATTTTTGTGATAGAAGTAAAACTTTATTTGAATTATTAGTCCAGAACTATAACCTACATTCACCATATCTGAATGTTGGAATGGGAAACATCCATGTCTGTCATGTTATACCAGAGAGCTACCATGAGAGAGGACATACATCTTTGTGTTGTGGAGAACCCTCACTACTAAAGAAAAAGCACTATTTCAGTCAAGTCTGACATGGTCTAGGGTGAGATGTCCCTACCCTGCAGGGGGGTTGGAACTAGATGATCTTAAGGTCCCTTCCAACCCTAACTATTCTATGATTCTACGATTCTGTTTCAATGGATTAGACACATATACTGGTACTTCTCATGCTCCCACCAGTAAGGGCAAGGAAAGAAAGAAAGGAAAGGAAAGAAAGGAAAGGAAAGAAAGGAAAGGAAAGGAAAGAAAGGAAGGAAAGGAAGGAAAGGAAGGAAAGGAAGGAAAGGAAGGAAAGGAAGGAAAGGAAGGAAAGGAAGGAAAGGAAGGAAAGGAAGGAAGGAAGAAACCCCACCAAATAAAACCTCAACCACAGAGATGTAGTAGAATCTGTTACAGAAGCAATACACCTTGTAGACCCAGGAGACCTGTCCCTGCTGACGTATGTATCTCACCTGCAGAGTAAGTTCTGACATATGTATCTTACTTGCAGAGCACAGATCAGAAAACGTCACTTCCTCATTAGATAATCTCTCTAAACACAGGTGATAAAAATAGTACAGAATACTGTTACTTTTCTTATCTACCTAGAATATATAGAGATATTATGCCAATGAAAATTTTATGGAAAAACATTTCCTTCTATTTTTTTTTTTTGTTTAACAGAAGTAAGAATTTTACAAACCCCACTCAAGCAATTAAAATAGTCTATTACTGCTGTTAGACAACAAACCCATGAGGTATTACTGCACCATCTCATCTAACCTCACAAATATGAAATAAAATTCCATCCAGTTCAGTGTTTATTGATTACATATATTCTATATTTTGTATATATTTATTATATTTAATTTTTTCTATACATGCTATATATATATGTATGTATGCATATAGCCACAGCCTTTAAAAGGTAAGCAGAAAAGCATTCAGTTGTAAGCTATCAGGAGGTCAGTAATCAAACGCTGGGTTTGGTACTTTGCTCTACTCATTACTATCCTCACAGTTACATTCGGGTAAGAAACTGGACATCAATTTTTGTTTGGCTTTAGATTTTAGCTCTTTCTGCATCTGTTTCGTGCTTCAGAACACTGTAATCTGTGCCTGTGAAATTACTGGTACAGTGTGATGAAGTCACACCTCAGTCTTCTGCTGGATATACTTGAGTAGAATAAGCTCTGCAATTCTCCCTTTTAAAAGCAATTTTATGTCTCTAAGTAATTTCTGTGGCTCTGTTTTGGACTATTTCTGTTTTTCAAAACACGAAGGTCAGAAAGCAGTGTTCTGAAACTGGTTTCCTTAGTACACACTCTCCCCTCCTTCCACTCACTGCATATCCATTTAAAAATTGAAAGGTCACCATGAAAGGCCACAGCATTTCAGCTGAAAACCATTGTTCAGTTCATTCTTCATCATAATTCTCAAGTCTTTTCAAAGTGTTTAAAATTAATCCTTTTTCTGTGAAGTAAACTAAATATTTCCTTTCCGTTCCATAGCATGGAAAAATATTTCCTTAAAAGAGGTCCATCCTACAAGATCCAGATTGCTCTAAATAAGCTCCTATTAAGAAGGGATATATTTAATTTACTGTTCCATCAACTATTGATTCATCTAAAAATTCTGCCAGAAATGCTTCTAGATTGAAGACTAGTAAGGTAGCATCAACCTTTGGAAATACAGTTAAAATCTACTCTCACTCAAGGTCTTAAAACCATATTATAAGGCTACCACAAATTTCAGGGAAGTTCAAAAAGCAAAACATCCCACTGTTGTGCAGGGGCTTGGGTTTTAGTTTTGTTGTTGTTGTTGGTTGGTTGTTTTGTTTGTGGTGTTTTTTGTTTTTTTTGGTTTTTTTGTTTTTTTTCCCAGAGATTAAAAAATATTTATTAATATGCATTTATCAAGATAGGCATCAAAGAAGCAGTAAGAAACAATATAACTGGATAGGAAGTTTTAGTGAAAACACGGAGGATGCTGGATTAGTAAATAGAGTTCTGAACAAAAGTGGCAAGAAGTCAAAAGCTGAGACAGAGCAAAAATACAGAAGTAACAAATGGAGATAAGTGTTAATGACATGGTAGGTTTATTTTCTGTGTTTGTTTGTTAAGACAACACTTGCGGTTCTCCGCCCAGGAAATTTTAAAAAGTGGTGTACAAATCCCATGAAAATCTTTCAAGTGTTTATGTAGGAGATCATAATGCTGATTCTTTGGACTGTTTCCTTTACAAAAGTCCAACACCTATGTTTCTCATTAGCAGAGAAAGTTGCTTCACAAGTTGCTTCCTCAGTCTTGTGATACTTTAAAATGAGAAGCATGGCTCATACAGTCTATAATAGCTGAAATGAATGTCATTCATACTGAAGAAGACAGGTTGAAGAAACTGGGCTGGATTTCTTTGGACTAAATAAAACAAAACTAGGTAGGAGTACACAATTTGTACAAAAGGTTATGTTATGAAAAGTCATGACAAGGGAATGGTGACTGTCCTGCACATCCACTGGGAATACATCAGTCTTACTTGTAGAAATGAAAATAAGATCAAATGGGATGTTAGAAAAAAAAATCTATCATCTGTAAGACTACTATAGCACTAGTGCAGACTATCTCTAGCTAGAGTTCCAAATCCCCTTGATTGTAGGTTTTCAAGAATATGCTTTTAGACACTGTTGGAGCTTAGACTACTGAACTAGAAGTTCCCT
This sequence comes from Strigops habroptila, assembly GCF_004027225.2. NCBI lineage: Eukaryota > Metazoa > Chordata > Aves > Psittaciformes > Psittacidae > Strigops > Strigops habroptila. Next base: position 27,333,467 of record NC_044279.2, read on the forward strand.
AGAAGTTCCTTCCAACAATGTACTTCTGTTGTCAGAATATTTGTGTATGCATTTTGGAATTAATATCTTTCAGTATTAGACTTCTTATTTATACAAATAATTCTGCAAAGTAATTTCCAGAAAAAATTGGAAGTTAGTATTAATTAGAAACACAGTACGTTTTTGTCCTTTCCAAACAGAATGTGAGATACAAGTTCAGTATGATGTAGCCATTTTTTCATTTACATGTATATTTACTACAAAAATACTACAGTTGTGATTTCAGATACTATAAAAATTTATATCAGCTTAAAAAGGAATTGAAACATGTAAAAATATCATTTTAACACTAAAACATACATTTTCACCACAGGTTTTTGTAACAAGACTTGCATATGCAATATATGGAACAATTTAAAAATCATTTTGATGCATTATGAATCACCTGTAAAAAAATAAATAAGTGAAGACATTCTCAATTTTGGTAAATATTTATAGAGCCAAACAATATGAAGTATATGTAACAATCAAATTTCTAGTGAAAATGTGTGCAAGTGGGTTTATTTTGAAAGGAAAATTCCTACTCCCAGTGTCATACCCAATTAAATTCTCCAGGTAATGACCCCATTTGCATAGAGAGCTGAACCCACAAGTGGGAATTTTAATGGGCACAGCACCTGAGTACATTAATTGAGAGTGACACTACTTGAACTAGTTTTGTGCTTACCCCACTGAAAATTCTACTCATATTATTTTTAATGTCAAGCTACAAGTCAAATTTCAAGATGATGGATTTGTTCTTTTTTAAGCATTGAATTTGAATAAAAGAAAGCTTTAATTCTGTTATGCATTGCATAGCTTTAACTAATCTGTAGTTCTGATTCTCACCATTGCTTCATTTTTTCAGTGATTGGAATTTAATTTTATTCATTAATTTGTGAATAATTAGATAGAAAATAATGCTTTCAGCAGCTAAATTGCTTTTGGATTGCTGTTTAATGTACTTTTACCAGAATATGTGTTACAGTTAAGCTGGCATAATAGTTTACTAAAATGTAATTGTGTAAATATGTCTAATTATGCTTTCTGAAGAAACAAGACTGAATATAAAATTTCAGTCATGGATACCTTAATTTTCTTAAACTTAACCCCATGAAAGCTTGGTAGCTGCAAAGCAAATTACTGATGCAGAGACAGCAGTTGTCAACAGTAACGGAATCCTTGCACCATATTTCCCTTTATCCTTCACACGCTACTTGTAATGACCTTGAAGTTATTGTGGATTCTGAACCACTGCTGTTAGTCTACATTAAATATGTAATCAAGGTGTCTCCTCCTCACATGAGGAAACAGACAAATGGAGTTGTGTTTCCCAGGGAGGAAAGCAAATTCATGTTGTGTAATACATTTCTTTTTCCCAGCTTGTTCTTATCAGTCTTCAGTACCTAAAAGTAGCAGAGAATATAGAACTAGCAATATACATGCCACTGTAAAATGTATTCAACTAATGTACCGGTCTTATTCTTGTGAATAGAACTATTTTGAAGATTGCCAGTTTGCAAGACTGCAGAGTGCATCTCAACAGAACTTTTGTTTTTTTTTTATTTGAAAGATTGCCAGTTTGCAAGACTGCAGAGTGCATCTCAACAGAACTTTTGTTTTTTTTATTTGAATGAGCAAGACAGAATTCATATATTTTGAACTGCATATATTCAAATATAAACCACTGTTGAGTTACAGTTGCTTAGATATATTCTGAAGTTCCAAAGGTACCACTTTCACAAGTCTGTTTGACTAGGAGTTGCATACAGCAGTGAACACAGAAAAGATGGAGAAATAACTTGCAATGTAACATACATCTTTGTATTGCTATAGATGTCCATAACGAAAGCCCTTTGAACAACAAAGATTTAAAAAAATCCCAACAAAACAAACAAACAAACCACCTTGTGATAAAGCTAAAGAAACAAAGGTGGGCACTGTGGAAAAATACTATAATGTGAAACACATACAAGTTGGAGTGCAGCGTATTCACAGTGTGGTCACTTCGTGCAACTTGGAAATGAGACAAATTGCAGAAGACTACACCACTGATTGAAGAGGAATTGTATAGTGCTTGGGCACCAATTACATAGCCTACTGAGATGATATAAAGAGCCTCAATTATAGTGGAGTATTTTGTCAGTTAAAACAGCATATGCATATCAGAACAAAAATTAGCAAGATACTATTACAGGTATAAAAGATATTATACAATTTTTTCATCTAACATCCCATTTTTATGAGTATTGAATAGTAATGTACTAACAATTGCTGTAATATACATGCATAAAGGAGACAAACAAAACGGTATGTAGTGTTTTATTAAATTTTTAAGTGAGGTGAACTGATATACTAAAACCATATAGAGATTAAGATCATCAAATCAAATTCAACATCTCCCTGTTTCGTAGAATGGTAATTCAGAGAAAGTTCTCTCTTTCCAACTATCGTAGAAATAGCCCATCATATCAAAGACTTGTAAAGAAGAGAAAGGCCATCTTTTTATGTCACTAGCACCAAATCACTGGTAAATAGCATTTGCAAGTGCTTATGAGGAGGTTGAATTCTGCACAATCAATCAACTTCGCATTCGAGTGTACTGAGCACAGTGAAGAAGTGCATCATGGGTGCAGGGTATTATTTTGATTGAACTTCTTTCAATACCCTGATGCTAAAACTGAGTTCAGTTCCCCCTGCTCTCTTTGGAAGTGGTTAAGAACTGGCAGAAGGCTTATGAGGTAGGAAATAAAGATTAATGCCTGTAGGACTCTAGAGTTACTACTGTCAACATCTTCACTACCTGAAGTCTTTCAACACATGGTGTACGCACTCATATATGGACAGAGAGAAGGACAGAGAGAAGATACCAGGGAGATATTTCTCTAATCTAAGTTTGGGACTAAGAGTAAGATTTCAGATATATGATTCATTCTATCATATATGTGCTGCCTTTCAGGAAGCTACAAGACTGCTAACAAAAGGAACTTTACCATGGAAAAACATCAGTACAGTTGGCAATGCTCTCACAGAACATACATCAACTATTGCAATCAGTAAGACAATTAAAAAAAAAAAAAAGTGAACAGTTCAGAAAAGCTTCTCATTTAGAAGATTAGAAAACCAATGATTCACCAAACTCAACAAACAGTTCTTAACATGAGTAATATGGCTGAAATAGAGTCATTATTTATTCCAAAAGCTCTCAAATGCTCCTGATCCTTCTTCGCAGATGCCATTTTTTTTTTCTAGAAATATTATGTATTATTGATACTGGCTAGGACACCTATAATTAGTCTCAAATGGTGCTATTTGGCTACGCATTTGTCAGTTCTCTTACACAAACAATAATTTTGGCACACAATCTCAATGGCAAGGCTTCATGGTATGCATTCAAGTACAATTTTTGTCAGTTTTAACATCTTACCTGTGTAACGCCCAGAGGAGTCGTATCAGAATGTTTTTAGACCCCCTAAGGGCCCATGTATATACAGTCATGGTAGAACGTTCAATAATTTTTTAAAAGATATAGAAAATTTAGTGCAAAAGACTGTAGACATGCAGTTTCTGCAGCTTTAAAGTAGCATAAGAATGTTCACACTTGGCTTAAACCAACATGGAAATAAAAAAAAACCAACCCTTTGCTTAAATCACAGTTGAAACAGTCCACTCTGTGTTTAAACTAGCTGATTTTAAAAACCTTAATTTAAAATACTGGTACTGCGTGTAAGCCTTCATTTCATAGGCCACATAGGCCATTAGACCTTAATAGGTCTACTGCAATACCGACTACGATGTTGTGCAGCTTGTTTTTAGTAAACTGAAGACTGTTGCTGCAGATGTATTAAAACAATATTCATTTTGATCAAATGTAATCATTGCTGGAATTTCACCTCAATAACACAATTTCACTAAGGAATGACTCTGCCCTTTTACCGACGAAGTCTTTTACTATTGGAGATTCACGCTAGCACAGCTTCTAGTGCCGGAGTTGCTCCACCTGTAAGACAATTCACATACACTGGCTCATCCTCTGTGCAAATCACCCAAAGGCCAAAGCCTTCAGGAAATGTTGTAACAGGGAAACAAAAAAAAAAAAAAAAATCACAAATAAGACATGAAATTACAATTCAGAAGAGTAACAGGGCAAGATAGAAGATCTCTCAAAGTTTCAAAATAAAGATCTTTATTTCAAAATAGTGTTTGAGAATAGGACATCCAGTTGATATAAAATACAAATAGCAAGTTACCATTTTTTCAAATGGGCCAGTTTGCAGAACTATATACTGAAACACTGTACAAGTTCACAAGAACTATTATAAAATAGACAGTTAAGTTCTGATGTTTTAATTTTATTTAAACCATGTTTTCACATTTGACTCCTTCTAATTCTGCTTGTTTTAATTACACAAGGTGCTTACAAGATTGCCTATAGAGTGAAAATTACAAAACAGCATTTAAGAATATAAATATAGAAAGGAATTACTTGAACTACATACTAATATTCTCTGCTACAAAGATACATTTTACAAAAGTGCTAATATCTCTATGACAAACAGTAGCAGACTACATTTAAATGTCAAAGAAATCACACATTTTTTAAATTTTTTCAATTGTCTGTAATACTTTGATACTTCTATTCACTAGAAGGGTTAAACAACACTATTTTCACTTCCTAGTATTTCACAAATGAAGTGGGAAAAGAAGTAATATATCTGCATATGTGTGTGCACATGTCTGTGAGAGAGAGGCTGTACACATACACATATACACATCAACAAAGTTCTTGTAATTATTATTTGTATTTTAACAGTTCTAGAAGTAAATGCTTAATAGCAAAGACATTTCCAAGGTTTTCATAATTTCGATAGATCAAAAAACCTTCTGAGTTCCTGTAAGTAGAAACGGGGGTTTGTGCAGGGCAAATTGTATAAACTTCTACACAGATTGGCATTTTCTTTTTTTTTTTTTAACTGTATCTTTCTGTAGTAAAAGTAATTTTTATTAGCATCTGGTATTCATTAAAAGCTTGGTGCGACTGTGCAGTTTTCCAAGCACAAAACTGGAACTGCTCTGGCAGGGCACAGATATTGGGGCAGGACAGGAGACTGGAAGTCCTCTTCCCCGTCCTCAAAAGCACAATTGGACAGCCATAATTCATCTCTCCATGACCAGAAGGACATGAGGAAGGACAGTTTATGTTGCTGACTAGCCCCAGAGAGCATGTCCCCACCACCACGGTGTCAACCACAGAACTACATGGGGCGAAGCACTGTCTACACTTTTTCCAAGGTGCATCAAGTCCCAGTGCTCACTGTGATGCCCCCAATTTCCCCAGAGGCACTATGCCTTACAAAGGCAAAATGCCTCCAGGTACTGCCACTCAACCAAGGCACCTCTTCCCCCTTCCCACTGAGGCTCAGACTTTTAGGAGTCATAATTGAGCCCTGTGGGCCTGATTCTGAGCTCAGGGAATTTATCAACTTAACTATATGGTTCCTTATTAGCCTGCCTATTACCATGATATCTTTGTGCTCTCCAGCTGGAGCTAAACCAATGGAAAATTCTGACATTAATGAAAATGCATTTAGTTTATGCAACACAGATCTGAATCTGGCCCAATATATGAAAAACAAAACAAATCTAACAAAAAACCAAACTGAACCAAAACACCATGGTAAGAATCAATTCTTGTAGTAACTATGAAAAAACAGGTAAGAAACCCTCTAAGTAAGTCTGCATTGTATGAGAATACACCACAATATCGCAGATGATAAGGCAAAACGTAACACCTCCCAGCTCCCTAGTATAGTTGAGGATTCGGCTATGTTACCTTCATAGATAACTTGCAGTAGTAGGCACTACTAGTCAGTGTTCACAGGGACAGAAGCTTTGGTTCATACCAGACCATTTGTTGACTTAGCTTCACAGTCCTGCGATCTTTAGCTTGTCACATTTGCATAAACCGAATTCACTACAGCGGAAAGAGACATTTATGGTCAATTCACTCTACAGAAATATGCTATTGGCTATCGATGACTCTTGTAACAAGGCCTAAATTTACGAGATCCAACAATCTACAAATGGGACATCTGGAGTGTAGATAGGAAAGTTTAAGTACGTGAGATCAAGATGTGTAGGTGGTTTACATTGAAAAGTTGATGAGCTGCAGACATGGACATAAGAAACTAGCAAGAAAATGGTACCATTATTCCCCAAATCTGGGAATGCCATAAACCTCATTCTGTGTTGGACCAAATTCTTTTCGCAATTACAATGACAAAGAAAGATATTTCACAGAAAACCTTAATCATATATAGGGAAAAAGTTGCCCACTAGATCCTAACTGTATTTTTCAAACATTTTAAATCCCAATCCTTTTATTTTTAAAGGATATCATACATTTTTAAAATTTCATTCTTTTTACACAGCTATTTTAAAATAACACTTAAAACATATCTGAGAATAACATTTTTGCATTTGCTTCTTATGTTCAATGACAGAATTTCTTGATCAAGTCAGTTTTAATTTGGTCTTTATACCCCATTTAAATTCTGCCATCCGCTGTGGATTTTTCTCAAACAGTGAAGAAATAAATACTAAGTTATGTGACACTGGCTCTAATGCCCCAAATACTAACAAACAGGGCCACTTAACGTCAGGCTTAGATTCTTGAGTTAAATTCTGATAATCATAGAATCATAGAATAGTTAGGGTTGGAAAGGACCTTAAATAATTTCCTTTTAATAGCCAAAACTTGAAGATCTGTTAGTCTATTAGTCTGTTAGTCTAAGGATATATTTCATGTCTACATAGATTTCTGAAGTCTCTTTCTAAAAAGAAGCATTTCAAGTAATATTAGTAGTGAAGAAAAATGTAAGTTCTCTGTTCTGTCTTGATTTATAACAATGAAATCTTGTTATTCTAGCCTTGTTATTCTGGTAAAACTTACATTGACTTTAGCTTGCCAAATCTTCCCACAGTATCAATACTGAGATATTCAAAACAAAAAAATATCACCAACGTGACCATTGTAGCAAAACCAACAGTAGATTTCTGTTGCTGACTTCTGGATTAAGTTTAAAACAAGAGAGCAAAGCTGCTTTCAACCCAAAGAGATTGAAATTAAGTTATTTTGCTTTCAGAATGCCTGTAAAGGCATGTTATGGATGGAGGCATTTAAACATTAAACTAGGTAAAGGCAAATACTTAAGGCTTCGCCCTGTCATCTCTTCTCTGACTAAAATCTGTCACTTAATTCAAATGGCAATTTTACCCTCATGCAGCCTGTGGCAACAGCCCTATAATTCGGTTTCAATAAAGTCTTCCATTTGCAAAGCCAAAAGGAAGCTGGAATGTAGCTTGAGTTTCACATACAAAACTATACAATTTGTGTTAGAATACAGATTTTAGGACTGGTTTAGAAAAAAATATTTATATATAGGGAATTAACAGTGCAATACCAGTTGGTTGTGTGAAAATCTTACCTTGTCTTTCTTCAAATGTATTTAAAGAAAAGCTCTCCAGTTTTATAGAGAATAAAATAAAAAGGGATAAATATTTCATGATGGGAAGCAGATCCCACAGCATTCCATGCAGATCTCTAAGCAATCTGAAGATTCACAACATGCGTCCATTATGCCACAGTCCATATCACACGGGCAGTTACAGTCATCTCCCATCTCGTCCCCACAGCAGCAGCAGCAGGCCTCTGATGTGCAGATGCCACAGGATGCTTGTCCCAGAACAATGTTACAGAGGGTGAGAAATTCACAGAACAAGCAAGCCAGGATACAGTGAACACAGCAATCTTCATATGTACCAGTTCAGTAGCATGTTATATACAAACAAACAAACAAAAAAAAAAAAAAGAAAAAAGAAATCATTAATATGTTATTCTAAATCCAGACGTATCACAATATACAAAATAAGTAGCTGAAAGACAATAATTCAGAATAGACATAATCTAGCACCACAAAGATGATGTTTCCCATCTTCAAGGTCACTTTTGCAGCCTAACTCATCTCCCAGTTCAGTTTTGGTACAAGTTTCCTTTTGCCACTTCACTTCATGCAAATCTTAAGTACCAAGCATCAGCTTAGATTCATTTCTCCAGTCATTTATTATGCAAAATATCCATATCTATTATCTTCAATCATAACTTCTTGCAGGCCCACAAAGCGATTAAAAAAAAAAAAAAAAATCAGCTTATGAAGGAAACTATCTAAAATTATTTCCAGCCTCTCCCAGTACATCTTGCCCTTCTGAATTTCTTTTGTGGGCCTGCTACTTATGAAGAAATAGAAGGGAGTTGCCACACTTTTTGCACACCTTAAACCAGCATAACAGCATGTTGTATGTATTTCTGTACTTTCAACAATATGTAAAACATTCGATCAAAACAGATTTTTCTACTGCTTTTCGACATAAATCTCTTAGCAATCCTTTTAATGTACTATAATTTTCAATAAGTACACTTGAACATCAATATCCATCTGTCATAAGTACTATTAAATTACATGAGAAAATTCAGGTGACCCACAAACTGTCTAGCACCCAAAGAGTAAAAATATAGAATAACTTCAAACAATTAATACATCCACAAGACAAGAAAACACGAAGATTGGAACTAAACACATGCCACTGAAAAGGAGACTGCAGGAGTAAGGGATATACTCTGTTATTTTCACTCTCCTTCACTAGTAAGCACATAACGTATAAATTTCTATGTATAAACATATTTAATCTGTAAAAGGCAGTGACAGTCCTCCAGAAGGAAAATAAAAATACAAGAAATGTTCAGGATAGAGAATTAGTGTTCTTTCTTAGCATCAGCTTTCCTTCTTTTTACTGCTTACTAGCCTTGAACTCTTTTAGCCACAGACAGTTGAAGACTGAGAAAATGTCCAGGGGAAAATATCCTGCACCAGGCTCATCCTTTCCCTGTCCCTACAGTCTATCACAGGTATCTGTTATGAGAGGCCGGTAGGAAAGAGCATACTGAGCCATATGGGTAACTGGTCTGACTATCTACAGACATTACAGTTAACAGGCTGGAGACTGTTATCATAGGGGAAGGGTTGCAATTACTCACAACAGTAATACAACTACCAGGACTCCTAAACAGATTTATAAATGTCAAAAAATGACGCAGTAGCTGTGGCAAGTAACTTGATTGATTCAAAGTACCTCTAACATTATAGAAACTCTCACTGCAGGATAGTGTAGTGATGACTTTACATGAGCAAGCACAAGTACTAAAGCAATACAGTGGTAGTCTCAGACCTGCAAAGCATGTCCTAAAGAGCAAAATAACTACCTAATCTCTTAGCCCACTCTAAATATCACACTACTGGGGATTAATTTCTTTACTTCCTACACTACTTAGACCACTTAGATCACAGGCTAGCTTGGGAATACCTGCACTGCAATGCGCTGACAGTCATAATATGCAAAATGAACCCATATGTCCAAATGAAAAAAATGGAAATGCCAGGAAAAACAAGAAGAAAGAAAACAAACACCACCCCCCTGAAAAAAACCCCACAAAACAAGACAAAAACAAACAAACAAATTAAAAAAAAAAAAAAACCCACAAAAAAGCTAAACAAACAAAACCCCACACACAAACAAACCTCAGAAACTCCCTACTACTATGCAGGATGCAAAACTGAGAGGAAACTCCAGGTAAGATTGAGCTGTTTTTAAAGAAAGTTGTTGCTTGTATTAAAAGGCTGCTTTTCCCAAAGAAATACTGTCACTAAATAAATGACCTTCATAGCAAATGCAGAAGATATGAAATAAAGCTGAGGAGTATCAGTTCACTGAAGAGGACCAAAGTCAGAGTGATAGCAATTAATTAGCTGGTTGTCATGGAGATGGTGTTAAATTTGTTCAGGTACAATCTCCTTTCAGATTTTCTTTTAATATGAAAAGAAAAAGATAAAGAAGCCAAGAGTTCTACCTAAGAAGCCTTCATATTTGAGGAACTGAGATTTTTGATATTTTGCATCTTTAAAATACAGCTAAAAGAAGATAATGCCACAACAAATTTTGTTCTACAAATTTTTTTTTAAACAAAGGATCATAAAAAAACTTCATGTGTATCAGTATTGAGGATAATGTGTAGCAAATGTTGACTGCTTCATGCAGGGATATGTATAATTGCAGGCAGAGAAATAAACAGTCACAAAAATTATAATACACATTAATTATTAGGCAAGAGAGAGAGTTACAGGTTAAATGAATGGGACTGCACTTAGAAAGCACTTTCTGGACCCACAAAAAAACTTCACCTTCCTAATCTAAAAAACCCACAAAATTGATACTTAGAAGAAGAGGTTGTGCTGATTTAAATAAAGCTATTTCAAAGGTAAAAACTATGAAAACTGGCCCAAGACACAGAAAGAAATTTTGGCCATTAGTGCTATGACTCTGTGGTAGGTCTTTCTTTCCATCTCTTCTTCACTGACTGAAACACTAGAAGGATTTATTTACCTACTGTTTATTTTATTTCCTTCTCCCCAGATGGCAAAACTAATGTTACATTCAGAAAATCTTTATATAAGAATTATACTTAGTCCACACAAACACTTAACAGAAAGTAGAGATGCCCTTTACTGCTCTCTTCATTCTTGCAATGACTCATTTCTACAATGAACATAAACTTTGATCCACATTTCAAGGACAAACCTGAAACAATCTTGCTTTTATGTTCTTCATGTTATTGACTTTTAACAACTATCCAGGTAGCCATTATTTAACACACGACAAAGCATGCTGTTACCTAGTCCTGCCTAACTTGCTGAATTCAGAATCGTGACTCTAAAGGTCTAATATATTTGGATAAAATGGGTGGAAGAATAATTTCTTCCATGTATGACTCCTACTTCTGAGCTTCTTATCTACAGCAGCAATTATAAGGAAAAGATACAGTCACTGATTATTTTTTTTTTTGTAATAATAACCAATCTACATGCTACACGAAACACACACCTTTCTCTAGTACCTGTATTCCTACATCAACCTGTCAGTTCCATAGAAGAAATTATGCAGCTAAAGCCCACTTCCTTCCATTGCTGTTGCAGGGTGTCATGATCAGTGGAATCCAGCCACACAGAAGATGGTACATAAAGCTCACTCCAAAAGAAACGATCTCAGGTTTTTCACTACCATGTTGGAGACCCCTAAAATATATTTCACTGCTTTTACAAGAATTTCTAATAATTCTTTCCTGCTTCCAAGACCAAAGAGTCTATTTTAAATTACAGATTAGTTTAAATTTCAAAACTATTTTAACATACTAAGAATAAAGACTATACTTAACTTCCACTCTTTGACCTTACGATATCAAAATTCTAATAGTTTTTGCACATGAGTGAGTCGTGGAACACATTAACCCAACTGGAACTATACTTAATTTATATATTTGGGAAGAAAAAGTAAATTGGGTGATCTTAATGTCTGACAACATGTTTTCTGGAAACTCTGAATATATTTTACTATTTTCTGATAAAGAAATGACATAGTAGTATCAGTTATGACACTGTATTACCATAAAGAGATGCCAGCTTAAAATTATTTATTTCTTTGCTTTTTTTTTTTTTTTTGAGAATTAGAGCTATTCTCATACTTCTTTTCCCATTAGATATACTAATGCAATTAAGAATCACAGATGTGCCTTTATCAAGGACCAAACTCTATCTGCCTTGAGGTTCATGATGTAGTACTGTTGATAACATTAAATACTTCCACAGAGAAAGAACTTAGTCTATGTCTACCACATAAGCCTAGCATTAACGAAGATAAGCTTTTCCTTAGGACTTCCATACTACACCACATGAGTCTCAAATTTCCATTGTCCTTCAATTCTTCTATTATTACACTTTATTTAATGGAGGAATGCTGCACTACAGATCAGCAATATACAAAAGTAAAGATATGCTGTGTCAAACACTGCACAGAAGTAAACTTTATAACCCCAAAATGGTACATCTGCTTTAGTTCCTTCAACAAATGCATTTAATTTCATCAAAGCACACTATCACACTTGTTGACTGCGACCAAAAACTATGTTGAACGGCGTAAATTACAAAAGGCTTGTTTTGTAGGCAGTGATAGTATAATTTATTAGACCAACTTACAGTTGGGGAAAAAAAGATGAACTTTCAGACATGCAAGCTTATATTCAATTATCCTTTCCTTTAGCCTGGGATGAAAGTTCAACCCGAAGTTAAAAGGGTCATCCCATGCAGCATTTTTAAATACCAATGTAAGTAAAGCTGTTTCCTTAGTCGTTTGGCACATTCCCAAAAGTTACAGGTTTGTTAGGGAACTTCATCAAAACTGTTAAACAATGCCAAGGCAAACAGAAACCCAAGCAACTTGTCCAAGGTTTTGCTGCTTATATTGTACACACATCCAGCTACTTTGTGCTGATTTAACCAAAGAGCATACATACAGTACATGTAACATCTACTTTGGGTTATAAATGTTATGATAAAAAATATCCAGACAAGAAATAGCCTAAAATCCCTTAAAACTGTTTACACACATTTAATCAAAGTCCAGACGGCCCTAAGACTTAAGTCGAAAACAGAGCACTGCACCACCTACTAAGAAGGAAAAGAAATAACTGTTACAGCTGAACCCAGGACACTCAGTTGTAACAGCTATGCTGCTATGCTCATTTAAGCAAAAGAAACAATATAAACAATCAAACAACTTTAAATTTTGCCCATGTCTTTAAATATTTGCTTGTGCACACCACTCTTTAGTTCCAAAATTTTTGCATACAGATATTACCCTGATCTCTAATTCATTTTAAATACCAAGATATGCATTTCTTTTATTTCAACTTCCTTTTTATCACCTCCTCTTCATTTTTATGAAATGGTGCAGCTCTACCGTAAGAAACAGACTTATAAGAGAACTATTGACCATTGAAACTGTACAAGGGACACAGAAGTTAAACGGAAAAATGTACAGAGAAACACACACGCAGGCTGATCTGTGCTGCTTTTGTAATGTTTGACACTAACCTGTCACAAACTGACCCAATAAGCTTTCATACCAAGCAGGCAGGTCACATATGATAAAAGTTTTTCATGTCTGAAACAGTAAATAAGCTCACTTACAGGATGGTGACCCTGGTCAGCTTCTTACTAACTATATTCACTGAGTTCAGACAACTCAAAACAAATCTCCAGGCACTCTGCTGTCTCACAGCGAGAATCAAGGGCAGAACCACAATCAAAGTGGCACCTGAGGTCCTCAGCAGGGGTTTACTGCAGGCCCCTGTAGAGCCCAGAACCCCAGCAGGTGCTACAGGCGGCAGCAACAGGGATAAACGTGCAGCGCCAACAGTGGAGAGAGTCCACAGCCAGAGCGGCACAGCCAGCGTATGAGGAACCACCCCACACAAGTGTCTTAAAGGTGCGCATTGCACTGAGGTGGGGCCTAAACTTCCCAAGCAGCAGTCCACACACCATCACGCCACTGTTCCTGCCATGTACAGGGTTCACATGCAGCGTCTGCTACCTGTTCCCACGCAGAAAAATGCTCCAGGAAAAGTAAGAAATGAAGAAAGAATAAACTCACATGTCATATGAAGTATAGTTATCTCTAGATAACAGAGCTGCATCTATTTAGACACGGGAAAATACAAAGCACAGTATATGTGACATTTCGGCATTTTAAAATAGAAAACTATCTCTATTGATCAAGAAAATTAGGACGTTGACTGAACAGGCAAATTACACTGCAAAATACATGGAAACTTTCATTAAATTCTCAATACAGATATAACTTCAGGAGTAAAATGATCCAGTTCAAACATACAAGTAAAATAAAAAACAGGCCAATTTCCAGCATCTAAGGCTTCCTTAGAAGCTTTCACTGCCATTGCTCATCACTGCAAACACTGAGACTAGTTATGTGCTAGCTAGAGCATGACCTTACAAACCTGATACTGCAAGAAGACCTTTTTCTGTTACAGGCCCCATTTTCCATTCACTCTTGTTACACAACATGAAAATCACCTCCCAAGACCTCTGTGCAAACAAAAATATTAGCCAGGCTTAAAAGACACAACTCTTCAAAACACCTTCTTAAAAATCACAGGTTTGACCATATCATAATGTTATCTGCCCACTGCCTGATTGACAGCTGTGTTCTGATACAACCTCGTCCCACAACAAAAACTCTGTAGCAATTCGTGCTTAGACACAAATCCACTTTGAATCAATTTCTAAAACATAACAATGGAAATTTTGGCCCAAGTACAGAGATTTGCAGGATACTAAGTAAGTAGCTGCCTAAATGCTACTTAATGATATGGTATAGACTTCAGAAGTGTATGTATGTTAAAAAAAAAAAAATAGAGACAGAGAAATGGTCAGCAGATACTTCTGCAATGTTAGGCTATGCATGGTACAATGCATAGTCATATCAAATTTCAGTAAATAATACCAATCCAATGACAGAATAGTATATAAAAGAAAACCTACTGATGCTTTTGTGGCACACAAGAAGGAAAAAAGTAATTTAAAAAAAAATTAAAATCATAGGTCTAAAAGGAAAGTTCACTGAAAACTATTTTTCTGTTTATGCAAAGTTACACAAACCAAAATAAGATGCTCCTACTTCAAACAGAGGTCTGCTACCTTGCTAAGATAACTACCCACTACTTGCTACATATATGCACCTAGTGGTTCTTAAGACCGTGGCTTAACACAAAGGCTATTTGGTGTATTTGCTTTGTCTTCAGTTAAGCCATCACTATCACCTGGGATACTCTAATAAATTAATGTAGTCAGCAGCATGAGTTAAACAGTGCCCACCAACCCCATGCTTGGATTCAACACTGAGAACAGATGAAGTTGCATTCTACTAAAAAGAGGAAAAAAGTCTTATTCAAATGCACCCTGAAATCTTGAATTTTAAACAATGGATTTAAAAAAACCCCATATGTTGGGTGAGATTGTTCACTGCATCTCTAAGCTCAGCAGCACAAGATACACAGTCCAGCAGGTTGAAGAAAGTTGCTTCAGGACTTGCTCGTGGAGAAGCACAAGTGGCAACTTAAATCTGGCATCAAGCCTTCACTGTCTGTCCTTCCCCAGAGCCTCACGCCCATGCTGCAGGCTTTCTCTATCTACCTCACACATTCTGAATCTAGCCTTTTTACACTTACCAAGTCGTACCTTGAAAAAAAATCCTTGGAAAGAAGATGCCTTCAATGTCTGTCTGATTTAGAGAGTCTGGGAAAGAATAAAGAACTTGCTGTACATACAGGAGGCAGGCTCATCATCTGCTCACCATAGTTTAACAAGCTACCATTTCCAGATGAATAACAGCAATTGTGTATGCTCTCGGCCTTTTGAATATGTGAAGTACCACCCTAAACTCAAATTATCACAAATTACTGGAGCAGTGGAAACTATCCTGATAAATAAACTTGTGAGGTCACAGCAACTTGACCAGAAGCAAGAGCTCTGTTTCAAAATTGTATTAAAACCTGTGTTCCCTCTCTCCATCACTAACTTTTTATAAATGATTGCTTTGGTTATAAAAATGCATAACATCAAGCTTCATAAGGTTTTGCCAGGAAAGCTTAATTCATTTTTCACAGAACTATTAGCACCTACTTCCTTTTGTCCTCTCCACCCCCTTAATTAAATTCCTCTTCCATCTGTCCCACTTCCAGTTTCTTCTGTTTCCTCCTCCAACTCTGCATGTCATTACTACTTATACCTTCCACTACTCTAATACGCATATGTATGTATTCAGTCACCTATTTTTCTTAATTTCCTAATGTAGATTTACTATTCAGCTGCTACATTGCTATCTCCTTCAGAACTCCTACCCTGTTTAAGCTGCTTCAGACAGGTACCACTGCTTCCAAACACAGCAGCTGGACTGATGCTTTTTACTTGTTTACAATTGCTTTTTCAGGTTTCCAAGGTGTATCTCTGCACCACACACAACAGGTGCAAAGGAGTGACAATTCTCTGCTAGAGGTCTTACCAGCCAGAGTTTTGGAAGAACTGTGACACCTCTGACATCAATAGTTAAAATATTATTAAAATTTCTTTGAATAAAAAAAAATATTTTATTCCCAATATGCACTGAAACCTATCCAGTCCCTTTGAAAAATTGTTAGAACTGAAACAGTGTTTCAAAACTGTATTTTTAAGAGAGACACTCCTACTATTTCATAGTTCCTTTGGGTTTTTGTAATGTAAGTTACGGAGCTAAGTAAGATTTCTTCAGGGACAATATGGATTAACAATAGATGCAGAGGAAAAGAAGAGCTGGTGAGTGCATTTGCACCCTCATTTCACACCCAGCCTCACTGGATGTGAAAGTGTTTCTAAACAGCATATTCTGGAATGCTGACACAACTCCATACACTACAGGCTCATTTAAAAAGGGAATTTTTCAAAGCTTCTATACTACTGCATTTGCTAACCTTTTAAACAAGCACGAGCCCAAACAGGTTCCTGCGCAGGATGGGTGGCAAGCCTGGATGTTTCTTGAGCCTATCCTGCTTCAAGCACTACCAGATTTTCCATTCTCCCAATAGATAATATGTTCTAGAGCAAAATAACTACGAGACTTGGACTTGTTTTGCATTACAAATAGGTGTGGTGCTCCAGAAATCTTGTCTTTTAAGAAGAAACAAGAAGAATGCAGCTATTGGGAGGGAATAAGAACGTGAAAAATATTTTATCTTTTCTATAGTCAGCTTGATGACCATAATTTTCACTTCCTTCTGAGGACATAATATATTTCTTTTTTCTGGTCACTTTGCTTCACTTGAAACCAGTTATTCTCCTGACTGGCAAGAGTGCAGAGCACTCATGGTGGAAGAGAAGGCAGATGAAGTAAAAATACGTGTCATGTGTTTTCAGGTTTGGTTATTTAGAAAAAAAAAAAACCAAACCAAACAACAAACAAACAAACAAAACCAAACCCTAAAAATTAGACCATAAAATCTAAGGTCATACATAAGGAATAGCAAAATTACAAGTGAACTGGAATAACTGCAAATGTAGAAGTTTATCTGTATTTCTTTCTACTAAAATTATCAGGACACTATAGTAAATGGAAGTAGCTGAGTTAGTTCAGGTGATTAATTATTCAACACCCACAGTACAAGAATTAATATAACTTTTCTCCTTCTGCATAAGGTTACATAAAAACCTGCGTACAAGTTATACTACTATACTGTATAGATATGCATGGAAATGCATACCTTCAAGTAAACTTAAACCCAGCAACTCTTCAGCAGTAGCCAATGGCTTCTGAGGTTAACATGATACAAGTTAAAGCAAAGTCAAGTAGTTAAGCAACACTGCAAATAATTTCCAACAGTTTCCTATCTCTTCTACCCTCCTGTAAACCTTTTTGACAGTTTCTACAGAAATGTCATTGGATCAGAAGAGACAACTCCTCACAAAAATGCCTCAAGATTATGATTCATAATACAAGGAAGCTTTAGAAGTTAGGTTCAAATTAATGTGTATACCATTTTGAAATAATGTCTATGCAATCCTCAGTCACGGGACTTACTAGGGTACTCTTCTGGCTTAGTATAGTTAGATGCATTCATGAAGTATGTATATATAGCTGGTTTAAATGCAAATGAGCTCCTCTGAACAAATAACCTGGCCAAGTACAACAAGTTTTTAAAGCGTAGCCATCCAAAAGTAGTCATGAAGGTTTAACGTTTCTTAGATTAATAAACAGATTATTTTTAAGTTACAGATAAATCTCCATCTTTTTTTTTCCTTAGCGCTCTTCTTTATGTTATTTTAGATATTTTAACTGACCATTGCCAGAGTCTCTGATTGTGCATCTCACAAAAAAACCTGAGGCATGATATAATAGAACAAATTAAGTATATATTGATACTTCCTGCAAGGTAATGACTTGATAAGAATATCACTTATAGCCTACAGTTCCCCCATGCAGCCCAACAGGGTAAATTACTGAAAAGCTGAAGAAACTGTCAGGTGGCTTGTACATGTTCGCATGCAGATGCGTACACACAAATATATGTCTGCCAGAGAACTGTAGAGCAAAAATAAATGTCAAAAATAGAAAATGATTTTTTTAAAAACAAATATTCCCTTATAGGCATATCAAAATACCCTAGATAGATACACTTTAATCATTGCATGATAGAACATGTTCTTCACTCACAGTGGTTAAAAGAAAACCCCGAGCAGCAGACACAGGCCAAGCTGTTCAGAGCATATATCCAAGTTCCCACATTCAAAATGAGAACATTGCAAAGTTATCTGTATAACATTGATTATATTTCATTTTAGCTATCAGATGGCTCAAGAAACTACCTGTTACAGTAAGGATTACCCTACATTTCTGTACTTTGAAAGTATAAGTTAGACAGTGTGACAACACGATTTAATTATCTATATCGTAATCAGATATGCCTTTAAAAATATCATAATTTCTTATTGTATATAAAAATTGGATACTAGCAGTTTCGGGCAACTAACACAATCATGTGTTGGATATTAAAATAAAACATTAGAATTTAGAGCTAAATCTGAAGGTATCATCTTCTTAATTTTCTCCTCAATCATTCAGTAATTTGACATAATCATTGCCAAGGTATATAACAAAAAACAAAACAAAACCAAAAAAACCACAAAAAAAAAGAAAAAAACCCCAACCCACTGACTGTATTTCTTCCAATATAATTTTAGAAGAAAACAGGAAGTGTTTCTCATAAATAACAGTATAGCTGCATGAACAGGGCAGGCACCATCTCTTTAGAATGCTGTAATTTTTTTTCAGAGGTTGAATTTCTTAAATTCAGAGGCCTGTACTTTGTACCAGTCCTCTGAACAGATCTAGGTCTCTTCACTTACAGTTTTTTGATACTGCATGAAGGAGCAATATATAAGAAAAATATCAGGCTGGAGGGTGAACTGGATTTCACATAACAGAAAGACATAAGGGAAATACAGGATGTATGAAGTTTTGATTTTGGAAAGAAATGTTAGAGGACTGCAAGTGCAACAGAAAAATAACAGTAGGTTCTTGAAGATACAAAAATAAACCACAGCAAGGAGGACCAGCCCATGGCACAGTCTGAGTGAAGCTGTTCTTGATATTACTACATAAATTCACTGAGTAGGTTTGACTGAAGTAGTTGAAGTCAAGATAAGTCACTCCACTGAAATCAGTAGGCTTCATTCAGGCCAGTATGTGCAGTCCTGACCCTTCTTCCTTTTCATCTAGGCTAAGAATCCTCTCCATTTCACTGAACAATACCATCTCCCATTTCTCTAAGAAACTGTGCCAGTACCCACGCCCCAGAGGTTTTTTTTTTAACCAGTTGCATCTATGCCTGCCTCAAACCAATAAAATTTATAAAGCCTCTGCACCCTCCTTGTGACACACAGCAGCAAAGCCCATTGCGTGTATTAGTGCCAATGGGAAGAGAATGGATTGAGGGGAGGCTCAGGAACTCTGGAACCATTATCGTAACTGCAAGCAGTGAAAACACACACACAGCTAAAACATGAAGGGAAATTACTTACTTTTGCTTATTTAAGTTGCGCATATAGAGTAAAAAGCTTTTTCACGCAAATTATTTACTGCCCAAATATAGCATAAGGCATGTAAAACACTGAATCACAGGTCCAAATCTAGTGCTCAGACCTCATGGCTAGTCAGAATATCTGCTAACACAACATTTTCAAAAACAAACTCTACCCTCATAGAGCCTGCCATTACTGGATTTAAATATTTACTATGCTTTGAACTAGTGCTTTAACATGTTTTTCTGGTGTATATGTGACAATGTTGACAAGAGCTTCTATTAATTCAGGGTACTAACTACAGTGATCAAAACATTATTAGACGATGTTGGCCAAATGTTTGAAAGCAAGAAATCTCCCATTGCTTCAAATTCCTTCAAACACTTAATATTCCTTTGGGGAATTAATACTTCCTTTGGGGAAGTAACTTGTGTTTTATCATAATGGTTTCTATTTGTTTCTGGAGCATGAGTCATGCTCTTCAATTATTTTCAGTTGATTGTGTAATTATTAGTGGGAACAGGGTTTGGGTAGTTTTATTCAGTTTGTGGTTTTTTAATAAGAATTTCTGCTTACCTTCAGGTGAAGTACCTGGCTTTTGAGAAAATGCAGAGCTTATTTTACTCTTTTTGCTGCCATTGCTGTTGACAGACAAGGTGGACTGAATTTTTCTGTGCATTTTTTCTGAAACAGGAGCCGAATGTTTTCTGTTGTCTGCAGGCATGTGCTTGATCCCATTGTGAATTCCACTTCCATTACTCAGACCCACGTGACCATTTTGGATTTTGCCAGTTTCTTCCTCACCCATTTCCAGTGCTGAAGTATTTGGCTGAGGCAAGCGTTGAGGTTGTGCTTAAAATGAAAGAAAGAGAGGGTTAATTTAAATTGTAAATTGATAACTGAACACTTTAGACTAGACTGGGAATGCAACTTTCATTGCTCTTATTGATCAAAGAATAGACTGAAAAGTTATATTCCCCCATCAAAACAAAACGGCAAAAAATAGCTCTAGATTAAAAACAATTTTCAGGTGTTCAGAAAACACCTCATGTCTGCATTAGGCCTATATTCCCCATTTAGCACCACACAGAAGGTTTGCAAGACTCTGTGAATTACACAGGGATAATAAAGCAAGCAGTTTGAAGAAGGAAAAAAAAAAAAATCAAGAATAGGAGAAAAAGTAGCAAAACTAAGATAAATTTGTGTTAAGGAAGACAAATAAAGACTAGGGGAAATGCAAGAGAATGAGGGAAAAAGGTGTAGAATCATAGAATTATAGAATAGTTTGGGCTGGAAAGGATGTTCAAAGGTCATCTAGTTCAAACCCCCTGCAATGAGCAGGGACATCTTCAACTAGATCAGGTTGCCAGAACCAGATGCAGCCTGACCTTGAATGCCCTGCTAAAAAGTCTCTCATGGATTGCTGGGAAGAACAGAACCAATCAAAATCTGGTTTTGTGGAGGAAGTGATCCAGTAACCAGAAGGAATAATCATTCAAACACCACACAGCTGCAGCAAGCCAGAGCTTAATTCAGAATGACAATTTTTAAAATTGCTTTAATGGGCCAGTTAAGGCTTTTAATGGCAACCAACTGAAATGGTCAAAGGGAAAAAATACAAAACCAGTCAAGGGAGGAATCTGCAGTGGCCTGGTTAAGACTCCAAGAGTATATAACCCCATTCTAAAGAGAGGGCACAAAACTCGACCATTCTTTGTTGAGGTACTGTATCATAAAGGAGCACAACGCTGACACCTGAACAACTAACTGTTGCCCAAAAAGTTTTTCATTGCCAATACTGAAACTGCTTCTCCTTTCACTTTTGCATTAGTGTTTGCAAAACTTACGAAGAGAGGCATAAGCAAGGCACTTTCTTCACTCTGGAATTCAATTTGTAGTATATATTCTGTTCACTTTTCCAGACTCTTGTAAAGGCCCCAAACCAGATTTTTAGGGAGTTCTCTCTTACCTGAATAGGATTCATTAAAAGAATACTACCAGGAACCCTTTGTGTAGGTCATCTTTCCACATATGTGCACAACCAATTTTCTTAAAATTAAAAAGGTATTCATTCCATTTTAAAAATAGTCAATGTAGACCTAACCACAGTCAAAAATAAAATCTTTGGCAACATCAGGAATAACTATTTTGCTCTCTGAAATTCAGTGTTCATGACCATAGTTCCCTATAGCTTTTTCTTTTCATTACCCCACTCAAATGTAAATTGTACTATTAAGAACAGTGTTTCTCACATTCCATGAAATGTTGTTTCCTCAAATTGCACTGCCTGATTACCAGATGTGGAGTGGTGCAGTTATACCAATAACCTGGCATTACTGGGGAGGGATTAACCTTCCTCAATAAATAAAAACAATAGATTATACTAAAAATTCTGCATGTCTGGACATGAGTTTCTAAAACTGACAGTTATGACCTTTTCCAAGCCAGCTAAATTGGTGGTGACAGCTTACAGTTGTTTGTGTATTTTTGGTGCTTTGCTATAATACAGTTACTTGACAAATTATCCAAAATACAGTCTTCAAAATTAGGTGTGTTTCTGTTAAACTGTGGGTGAATGGGAAGTCTTGGAGAACCTAAACAGTTATATGTTTTTGCTTTTATTATTATTTTTACTAAGGGTTTGGGGGATATTTTTTGTGTTTTGGTGGGGATTTTTTTTAATTCTTTTATTAAATAATCCTGTTCCCAAAGTAGTCTTACTTCAGTCTTTTAGCATTAACATACAACTTTTTAGCTGACTGGCTTTGCAGTATTCACATGTGATATGCAGGTCAAATCAAAATGGAATAAAACCCCAAATGGATTAGTTATCTCAATTTAAATTTATTTTAACTTTATTGATAATTTTGCACAAGGGAGACTTGAATCTTATGGTTAAAACACACTTGAAACCAATTAGGAATCATATGACCGCATTCTAGCATAAAGAACAAAAGCAATTGACAGTTCCAAGATTAAGCCACAACCACTCAGTTTAAAACAGAAATATTTTTACCTTATTTTTTAAAGGTTGTGTATATCTTAAAAAAAAAAAAGGTGTAACATGGGGAACGACACAATGCTTCTTAAAACACAGTGATACCCAGGGACTCTCACTCTCTCTTTAATGATCCACTGCTCTCATTCAGCTGTCTTTCTTTTTTCAAATCTTTACATATGTGACAGCTCTCAAAAGTAGACCATAGACCATCTGGCATTTTCTGAGGTGTAACTTGTGCAAATTCAGCTCTACTGGGAACACAATGCTATCTTCTGCCTGCGTTATAAAAGATACAATAGAATGTAGAACTTATGAGTTGTTTTGAATTATTCATTTTTTGCCTGTATATTCAAGAAATTTTACAAACTCTGCATTTTGTACTACATAATCACATGCGTTAAAGGTACAAAGAAACTTTTTGACACCTCTTTTCTACAGAAAGATGGCATTTTGTTTGATATGTGAACATTCAGCGCCTGTTATATCATTCTAAACAGGCCTTGTGCTGCTACAAAAGATCCCATTTTATACTCTATGTATGAGCAAAAAATTTATTCTTGATATTCAGAAACTAATGCAATACACATCAAAATTTAAAATATGAGTTGGATGAACATTCAGCACAAATCAGGATGGCACTGGTCACTTACTATACATTAGAGATTTTAAAAAAAATAATTCCTCATGCAACACAGAAAAATTGTCATTTCGAACATTCACAATGAATAGTTTCAAATGTCCTAAGAAATACTCTGCTTTTTAGGTTAATATGGTTTTAATCCTTAGCAAAACCAGTAGATTTAAGTCAATATTTTATACAGTGCTAACACTAGTGGATTTTCAATAAGAATGACAAATATTGGATTAATGATTCAATAGACTGAATCTTTTTTGATAGAAAACTAGCAGATAATGTAGCTAGTAATAACTGTACATGAATCTGCTGACTGTGGAAAAGCAATAAAATGGCAATATATTGCTATAGCATATAATCTATTAGCGTGTTTCACTGCTTCCCTGTCATTGGTTTCCTTGCAAAGTGGGCCTTAATACAATAACTTTTGCTGTTATTTAACTGACTTTACATAATACTTTAATTGTGAGGTTACGATCTGGTGAAAAAATATTCGAGTACCAAATATTTACTTGATGGTTTTGAAGTAACTGCACATTCTCATTCAGACTGTAAAATCCTCAGTGGTGTTTAAATGAATATGCACATATGTATGCACACTGACAATACATTGTTTACACCTTGCAAAAGCTATTCTTAGGAGAAAAATCCTGATGCAGGCATTTAACAGAAAAATGTTTGTCAACACATGGAAACGCTCCACCAAAAGAGGACAGTCTAAGCTATCATTAGGGATTTTACACAAAACACAAAAACAAATATGCACACAATACAGACTCCTTGGAGTCAAAGTGAATCAAAAGAAAACATCAGGAGGGAGAGAAGAATTGAGACAGCTAATTAGTAGCCTAATCACATTAAAAGCAATTCCAAGGCAGCTGATATGCCCACGGAGTTTGCTAGGCTGGCCAATGCCACCGATGGAAAAAATACTTTCCATTTTACAGCCTGAATCATCTGACTGTACACCCAGAGAGGTAAGAACGCTGTTTTTCTTCACTTATGACACAATAGTTTATGACATCAGATCAGGCCACAGAAGCAATGTTTTTGCAGGTGGACTAGGGAGGAATAAAATGCACAACTCCTGGGTGTAAAAAAAAATAAAATATAACCTTTGGTATTTTCAAATATTGAGAAAATACAAAGTATCATTTCATTTGAAAATATCCTCAATGCTTCTCTGTCTCCCAAAACAGTTGAAACCACAATAAGGGGTGAGCTCTTTTTAGGAAATACAGGTCCTGTTTGGGTCCATTAATGTTGAAAGCCAAGATCCACATGCTAATTCGAGCTGGGGAAATTGTTTGATCTCAGTGGTAGCCGCTCCTACTCCCTCTGCATGGATCACACAGAAGAGACCACGTGCAAGGGAAGTAGGAATCAGGCCTCTCTTTTTTATCAGTGCTTCTTCACAACACCGACCTAAGCTTGAGGGGAAAAAGAATGCAGATGACAGAAATATCATGGATTGCACAGTAAAATTAGGGCCTGCCTGGATTCTAGATAAAATTAAGGCGATTCCAAAGTGCTTCTGGAAAAGACATCAATTCCTGAGATATAAAAGGCAACATTTCCAACTGATTAGCAAAAAATCTTACCTTTTCAAAAATATTACTAATCATATACATTCATACATTCAATAAGCATAAAATTTCAGTGAAGCTGGGAGAAGTCAAATATCTCACTCTCCCTCCCCACTTTTCTAACTAAAATCCTGACTAGTCTCTACGTGATCTTCAAACTACATCAATAGTTTTCTCTGCCTAGCTATCCAGAGTATTAACATTCAGATTACAAAATGTATCTCTGAGTCAACTTGTGAAGTGGCTTTTGTCAGCAATTATTTTTGAATATTTTCTAGGACATAAATAGCATATACTGCAGCTTCCACATCACAGAAGGCATACATTAACTAAATAACAAGGTACCATCAAGGTACAATCTATCTTTTAAAATCAATTTTTTATACTGAATTTTTTATACCATGCTGACTTTACAAGGAAAACAAAGTACCAACTAACAGCATCAACCACCTTTTTAGAATTGCTTCTTGTAAGACATGAGGGCACCTTCAAAATGAATACAATATATTATTATGAAACAGGATGTCCTTTGTAATGAAAATACTGTAGTAAAATTGCTGGTACAAGTTTTCCAGGACCCACACTGAGAACACTTTGTTAAAATACGCCTGAGAACACATCCAGGGAACACCAGGTATAACAGAAATGGTGCTGGCAGGGGACAAAGGGAAAAGACATTTTATCCTGTCAGCTCTCAGTTGGTGAAGGGCTGACGCGGGTGGCAAATGCCTGTGTGCGTGTGTGTTTATGGGTTGAGAAGGCAATGCAAGTGCACAAGAAGGTTCCAAGAGTACTCTTACATCCGTGCAAAGACACCTGCAGTGCCTTCCTTTGGAAGCACCGCAGGACCTTACACGCTGTTTGAAGGGTTGCATGAATTGTATAAAGATGCCTTTGACATACCCAGAAAGAAGCAGTTACCACAGCGAAGCATGAAAAGGGCTGGTAGCCAGGGGTTTACAAAGTTGATAAGATTCCCACTGAAAATGTGGAGCAAATTTCTCTATTTACAAATCCTCTTTCCTGACATGTTTTTGCAAAAGGAAGAGATGCCTGCTGATTTTTTTTCATGATAGCAACAGCAAATTTTTAATCATTGCTGAATAAATGCTTAACACTTTTAATTACCTATCTTTTAACAATTATCTCAAAACCCAAATATCCTTTTGTCTTCTAATTACCATTAGATTATCAGTGAATTCTCCCTCCTTATCATACACAAATCTTGCCATCATTAACAATGTTTTTTTGAGACTGCAAATATTGGCATCTATGATAAACTTTGCAGATGATTTGGAAATTCTTGCTAGATCACAATATAATTAGAAATAAAGATGTTTCACATAATGCAATGATTTTTAAGCCACATCTACGTAAAGTGGAATATTGGTCTTACTCTAGGATACAGTTTTCAATTCTCGAGAACAAACTGTAGTAGCTCACCATGAAAAATCCAAGAAAAGAGCCAAACACAAAATAGAACATTACAGCTAACAGGCACTCAGACACCTGGGAAATAAGTTTCTATATAAAAATAAGTTTAAAAGTGTGAAATTTTACCACAAGCTTTCTGCTTGCAAATTTATCTATGCATTTTTCTCCTCATACATTCTGCTAGAGGACTGGAAAAGAACTGCAGTATATTTGCCCTTATCTTTTATAGCATTACAACTAATTACAGCAGTGGTGATCATTGCACATCTCTGTGTGACGGATTAACTGATGGTCACTATTCCAACATTCCACTGGTGTATTTATGGTGGTTAACACATTCATTAATTACTACCAAAGCTGATTTTTTTTTTTTATTTAAGGTGAAATGCCTAGTTATTTCCTCCTATGTTTTCTACATAGGTAGCTTATTAAGAGGCATCTTAATCTACTTGATTTTTTTGTTAAATCTTTCTTTATAGTGCACAGTGGCTTGTAGAAGTTGGATTTGAGAACAAAATAATAAACACATTAAGAATCAGATAATTTTTTGTGAATTTCTAAAGTGTTGAATTTGATCTATTTCTCCAACGCATATAATCAGTAATCTAATAAATGTGAAGACAGTCCCACAAACTATAAAGGAGACAAAGGGGTGCAAACCCAATACAATCACATCTCACTGAATAACAGAATGCTTTGCTTCTGGAGTTCTGATTTTCAAAGGAAGGTTAATTAACCACTAGATGCAAAAAAGGTAATCCAAGCTGTTGGTAATGACAATTACAGCAGTTACGCAATTAGTACCTATTACAACATACGGTTATACTACTGCATAAAGACACACTGGTGTCCCATGGAATTTAAGCTATTAAGTCAGATATTTGGAACAGTTTTGATGCCCCTCACCACTGTGTTACTGGTTCCCAAATCAAATAATAAACATCAAAGAGAAAGTACAAACAACAGGATATCGCTTGCTGGGTATTGCCTCCTAAGCAGCACAGCAGGATGCACCAGGCAGGAGAGATAACCTCAATGTCATTAACAGCATTAACGCGGGCAAGTGCACAAACATGTCCTCTTAGCCCCAGCACCTCCTGCTCCCTTCCTCAAAACCCCAGCCACCACTGACAAACCGGACACCATTTCACTGCAGTAAAGAACATTGGATGGTGAGAAAAATAGCTTCTCGGCCTAGCCAGTTCACTGCTTGCCTCTGAGTGAGAAAATACTCAAAGGTCAGATTCATTCTCCACTGACCATATATACTGAGTTTTCAGATTATGAGATTACAGTGTTCAGTTAAACTCATACAAATATACATAAACACTGGCTCTACTTGGTTCTTAAAAGAACATAAAGGCAAATGCTTGGAACAAGCAATTCCGTTCATGTTCACTGCTCCCTTGATTTCTAGTCCTCCACTCATAGAAGATTCCAAAAAGTGTTCAACCTTAAATGAGAATCTGACCAGCTGCTCTCAGTGCTCTGTCTTTTGTCATCGCTATAATTCTAAGTAATAACCAGTAGCTACCATTAACAAAACTAACAAGATGCAGAAATAAAAGAAATTAAAAAAAAAAAAAAGGGGGGGGGTAAAACCAGAATAACAGCAACAAAGAGTGGGTAATGTAAAAAGGTAGCAGGAAAATATAGAATATCGGCAGAAAAAATAATAATACATACATTGAGAACTGAGTTTCTGCTCCCTTTGCTGCACTTGTTTTCTCTCTGGTATTCTTTCTCGCAACCTAGAGCTGATGCTAAGTTTGGCATCCACTGACATCAAGTATCACAAAACCAAAGAAAGAAAGACAGAAAGCACAGCTGCAAGGAAAATTGAACAGGAGAAGCAAATGGGCAGTAACCATGAGGAACAGGCTAAAACATGGGATTTTACATTATTAACACAAGAGTATGGAAAAAACATCAAAAGAAAAAAGAGCAGACAGCAACCACCCAGAAGAAAACAGCACTGGAGGGGAAGGAGACAGAAAGGGGAAAAAAATCCCCACAGTGAGCTGAGCCACTTTCAGTCTGTGAGGGCAGAAAAGAGTAAGGAAGAAGAAACAAAAAAACACAAGTAAAATCCCATTCAAGCTGAAGTATTTTCTTCCATTTTTACAAAAGAAAAGGATTAAATGAGAAATCATTAGTCGATAAGCAATGAAATAAAATAAAGATAAACACATTGTACTTGTACAGTGATCTAGCACTGAAGCAATAGTTCCCCTTCTGCTTGAGGTCAGAGAGGCTCCTGAAGCCTAAGCCAAAAATCAACCATGTTCAGCAATAGCAGCATGACGGAAAATGGAAATTCTGTGTCAGAAAACAGGGTAAGGACTTCAGGTCCATAACAGTAACTCTTCATTACCCAGCTTGTCATTACTAGAGACAGGATAGTTCATAGAGTGATTGTCAGTAGGAGAAAAAAGATGTGGAAATGTAGCAGAGAGTGCAGCAAATGTCCAGCTATTTCCCCATCCTGAAAAAGCAAAGTATGATCAGAAAAAGAAGTAACATGCATCTGCAGCAATAACATTAAACACACTGAGAAGGGTTAGTCTCTGCTACGGATGTCGTTCAGCTAAGGGAATTCCCTCATGGCAAGCAGGGTCCAGGAGATGGGTACAGGACCCCTGTCACTGATCCACCTGGCTGTTACGTCCGCAAGTGGGATGAATGGGGCTTTCCCATCCCAAAGCACTGCAGAGACCCCAGGCCACCAAAGGACTTTGAGCATACACAGGAAGTCCAGGCAAAGCTACCGTAAGCTGGGTCTTGTGCTGCTTTATGCCGCTAACGCACCAGCTTGGCATTAAGATGAAATAAGAACTTTTTTTTCTTTTTTTGAACTGTTTTGGCATGCCTTGAAGAGATATGTTACAATCTCACCCCAAACGTTTTTGTGCAAGCTGTACAAATCAGATTCTTGAGAACACACCTTCAAAGTCTTCTTATCAGAGTCCTTAAAAAAACTTAAATTCTCTTTTTTCTTTCTTTAGATTCAAAACTGCAAGCATGGACTGAAGGCTCCATCTCTGCACTAGAGCACCAGAGCTCACTGCCCTTTCCCTTCCCCACCCCACAGGCAGTTTAACTTTGTTTTACACTGAAACAGTAGTTTTGTATGCTGAAGGGAAAGGGAATGTTATATTTCAGAATGTAAAAATTTATCAACTAAGGGATTAGTGTGTTCAGTTCAAAGCTGAATGACACCTAATCACTGTCACCAAGACTTAGCACAAAGGAAAACTTTTTTTACTTCTTATTTACTGTATTCTACCAAAATGACACAGGAAGTCCTCTTTCTGACTCAGCTGGACAAACCCACCCATCCTGGCCAAGCTTTCATACACGATTCATGCAATGAATCCATTACATGAATTCAATATAGCAAAAAAAAAAAAAAAAAAAAAAAAAAAAAGGATGCGAAATGACTTTTTGCCTGCTGCTCACGCACACATCCCTTAGAGCAGTGCAAAAGTCAGACTGCTGTCCGTGCCTAGTGAAGACCGAACTTCCTGTAAAATGATGCACTTAGTTTCCTGAAAGGAAGCAAAGCATAAGCTGCTCAAACAATTAACAAGAAAGCTCTGGTATCTGAGCCACGCGGTTACAAATCTGTCCTGCTAGAAAAATACAGCGTCACATCAGCGACCAACAGCTACAAGCATGAAAATTCAGAGAAACAAATGCATTAATGCAAAGGAGAAAGCACCAGATTATCTGAAGAAGCAAGTAAATTGTCTTAACAGGATGAAATTACCTGCAAAACCTTTTTCTTTCATCCACAACTGAGTTAAAATTCTGATTCTCCACTCTGTTCATGAAACAAGATAAAAGTCTCTATGAAATTATTGTGCCCAAACTGTTTCAAATATAGTGGAGGCCAATAGCACCTGCAAGTCCTTATACTGCAGAACTGACTGAATAGCAGCAGAAAACTGGTTTTTATCTCTAACATACAGAAATGGAGTATTTTTATTTCAACATCCTTAAAGGCATTCAACATTACATATGGGATCATTTTAATACTCTACTAAAAATATAAAAAATATTTCTTTCAATTTATAAAACTATGTAATTTGGCCCACTGAAGTTTATTAGTTCAGCCTTTGTTTAAAAATACTTCTAAGTAGCATTTAAATTTGGACAAGGCCCATGCTTTGCATCAGTGCTTCTTGCAACAGGGATCTTTTTTCTGAAAACCTTGTTTGTCTTATTTAGAAGACATACTTTCCTTTATTTGCAGAGAAAAAGACAATCCTTCTCCACACTAATCACCATTACTTTTTTTTTTTTAAACAGAGTATAGATACAGCAGTTAAATCTGTGTTACATTAATGTTATTCACAATACTGACAACTATCCATTTCTACATCTAATACCATTTTGTTACATGCTTTTGCAAGGAAGCTGAAGGAACAGCATTTATAATTTACAGTTACTTTTTTTGTCCTTTTACAATTCAAGAGCTTTAAAAAGCCACAGCTGAAGCAGCAAGCTCCTTTTACCCAAAAAGATCCAAAGTACAGTGGCAACATTTGCTTATAGCAAAGACAGCAACTACAACACATGCAAACAAGCTTCCATTACTGCTTACACAAGCCTTCAGCCCCACAAAAGCATTCACGTCACCATGAGCAACAGCAGCTCGACAGGCTGGCTATGGGTGAGCCAAACTGCTGCCTCCATCCCCTTGTGGCGTGCAGCTGTTCTGTGCTTGGGAAACACCTCAGCCTCACTTCTTGCATTTCTTGGCCGTGAACAAAAAAGCCTTTAGGAAACCATTCAAACAACTGCCAAAAGGACATAAATGCCTGGTTTTTATACACCCTTATCCACTCTACTAAAGATTCATGCCATCTGCCATTTTATTTGCACTGCTATGATAGCCCTGCCACTTGGAGTTAATTCCAGCAGCCTTTTCTTTACTGTTCCTTCAGCATAACTAGCTATATTTTATTAGGCCATATCATTTTCTCAGGCTGCTGGAATTAACAGCTCACAATGGGAACATCTCCCTACCACCTTATATTTAATTAGTGATACATTAATTTAGACAATATTCCTTCTTTCTGTATAGTACGGTACTGCCAAACCAAACTACTCAAAAAACATCAAAAGTTTCTTTTTAAATACACCTTTTTTATTGGCATTGTCAATTTTGCGTCTTTAACTTTCAGCTTTTGTCAGTAGTTACAGACTAAGACCAGGTTAATTTTTTGTTTATTTTATAAAAAATTAAATCTCACATTATCACATGACTGCAGAAGCTAAGATTTTCATAGTGTGCCTGTAATATTTAACAGTTGTTTTGTTTTCCCCGAATACACAGTTTCTTTTCATAATGTGTAATTTACTGTTAATTTTCTGGTAATCAAAATAATCATTCTAATAAGAAGGTTCACTGCTACTTACCAAACAGCTTAAATGTTGATGTTAACACACCGAAGCTGAACTGAACAGGCCTTTATATACACTGAAGCACTTTAAAAACATTTCCAGTCAGCCTCTAAGAACAACCTTCCTGTCATTGCTTACAAATATGTAACTGTAATAGAGAAAAAAGTGGGGAAACAGGAAAAAGGACTGTTCAAATAAACAAAAAAAGAGGGAAAGGAGGACTAGAGAAAATTATGCAAACAGAAAAGAGAAAAGGCTTAGAGATAGTAACATAATAGGGATGGGTCAGTCTTTTCTCTTTTTACTTTATAAAATAAATATGGGGAAGGGGATGTCGAACCATTTATTAAGAATGGGATCAAACCTTAAACACTCTTCCAAGTTTGACTCTACCAGGATAACCACCACTTCCCTATTGTATCACCAATCCATATACTTTATTCCAAAACTACCATAATTTCTAAAAGATTTTTTTTTACTGATCAAAACTTTGAAGTGCCATTATGTTACAGTCATTGTGAAATGGATTTCTAACTCTGACTTAAAGTTTTGAGAGCAAAGTGGATTATTCTACAGGAACCTTGCCTGTGCTATCAAACAACGCTTCTCACCTTTTCCATAAGGACCTGTTCCACAAATACCCAACAAAATATTGATAATGAGATCTAAACTTCTTGTCCTATTCCAGCTATCCCAGCAGAATCCCTGGTGTGGATGCAGATGCTATAACAAGAGAGAGCTTTTGCCAGGTTATTTTCAAGGAGGTTTTATTTTGCCAGCTTCAAGGAGGGAGCATAGCACAGCAAATGAGGTCTCTCCGTTAGGCTGCTCTTCTCAGAGCTACAGTAGCGGATACTATACAATATGCAAATAGTCAAAACCAAACAGTAAATTATTTAAAATTAAGATTGAGTCTATCAATTAAATTGTAGGGAAAAGACTCCTCAGGCATAACACTACCCTACAGATGGGAATCAGAAAATCAAGCAGATAGAGAAGCAGATGAAGTAACAGCCAAAGGAAAGGAACAAGAAGAGGAAAGGAGGGAAAAAAAAAAAAAGAGGTAACTTTTACTAGAATTCCTCCTTTAAAATGGTGTTGTGTGTTGGTTTTTCCCTTTGACACCTTTCCAAAGGTAAACAGTGTCTTATTTGTTGTAAATACAAAACTCATACTAGTTTCAAGTTTCCAAGTCTTGATCCAGAACAGAACAGTTTACAAAATGGCTGTGATGAAGACTATGAAACATATAGAAGATCTTTCTAACTACTTCAGATGCATGAACATACTCTATCTGCTAGACAGTATCTGCTAGATACTTTACAGAATGATTAGTGCATAGCCCCACTGAAAGATCTATTCCCATATGAAAATATTTCTCAATACTGATTTTACATCATAAATATGCTAGGGACTATTATCACTAAAAAGTCAGCACACAATATAAGGAATATATACCGAGGTAGGGAAATACTTTATAAAGTCATAGTTACAAAGTGAGCTAGGAAATACTAAATTATTAGATGAGCTGGTGTAATTTAGTAAAATTACATATATGAAAACTACATGTGCATTACCCCAAAGTTAGCTCCATATCCCGCTGCACCATCCAAATTTTTTTTTTTTTGTATCATCTTGTGAAAAATTCGGTTTAATCACTCAGACAATCCTTCCCAAGCAGGCTGATCCCAGATCTTCTCACTAAAGCTTACTGTTTCCTTTATTTTGAAATTCAAGCAAAAAGACTACTGTTCACTAATCTCCTGTATTTCAGAATTGTGAAGACCTAAAAGATGTTCACTCTGGTTTGACACTGCTCTTATGGCAAATTTTGGACAGCATAATAATCTTTCATTGTTTTTCTGTTAAAATGTGAGTTTTATTTTAATTTGCCAGAATGCAGTTAAACTATGCATCTGTCCTAATAAAGAAGGAAAGGGTACATGCCTTCCACCTAGCGAAGAGCTTTAACTTCTGAAGAAAGATGTATTTCAGAGCTACCCATACTTGAAGGCAGGCTTGCTCTTGCTCTGCTGAGGAACGGGCAAACAGCTTATGCTATCTCTCAGGGGCAAAAACTTGTCATGAAGATCAAATCTGACTCATAGGCCACATATTTCATAGGCTTGCCTAACAGCCTGCTCTACTTGATTTGTCTCAAAAGTAAACTTCATAACATTTTATGCAAACATTATACAACCTTAAGTCTGAGCTATAAATCAGTAAAAGTCAATTAAGATTGAGGAACTTCTGCAAGAGGAAACAGCCTCTTAGTTGAAATTCTGCTCTAATTAACATTAGCATTGTTAAATCTTACAATTTTCTCTAAACAAGTATCATAATATTTATAGCTTCAGATTAAAGTAATAACATGATAATTGCGACATTGCACCCCATTTGAGGGAAACAGGTTTAAAAGGAAAAATTTAAGCCTCTAAATTTCATGGGTCCAGACATAAACCTCAGAATTTGAAACCTCTTGTGTTAGAATGCAATGGGTTTGCATTCCATGATCAAAAATTATAAGCATAGTTTCCATGCAAAAACCTGTTTCTCACATGCCAGAATACTACTGTTTATTTAAAAATAGTTAAGACTTAGGTGGAAATAATTCATTATTCTCTTAAATCAAGCCTCTGTATTTTTGGAGGCCTACCTCATCAGTATGAGTTAACAAAACCAGTATTAGAAATAGCCCAAGTGACCATAGCTTTTTGACATTTGACTTTTTCAAAGGGATCCTTTGGGTTTGCATCATGAATAATTTCTTTTAAGAGAAAACAAAAAACCACCAGCACCAGCACCACAACACACAAATAGGCCTTAGGCTCCTGTTTTTCCTCATCCTTTACAAAAATACCTTCAGGGAAAGGTACTTGTGGGTACTTTTGCACTGCAGATATTACCAGAATGAAGAACAAGTAGTATGCATACCTTTCTTTCCTCTGGATAGCTATTTAAAGAAGAAAAATGTTTAACCATAATTACTTAGCTAAGCCCTCTGCTGTGACCATGAGCCCCTCTTCATCTTTCACTTTTTTACCAGCAAATACAAAATTTGAAAGATTAAAAACTATTTTGACTCTCTAAATTTTGAAGAATTTAGTAATTTTGATGTAAACACAATATACAGTACTATTTTTCAGCTGTATAAACCTACTCCAAGTGTTTCACACACACAACAGCAAATATAAAATAAAATTTTAAACAGAAAAACTAAGAGAATTTTTGTAATGTTTTAAGTTCAAGACATCCTTGCCAGAAAACAGGTTCCTGAAAGTACAAGTTGCATTATGATACTTTTGCACACTTTGTAATTTGGTGTTTTCTTTGCTAAAAATGGCTAACAATACCGGTAGCACTTAAAATAGCAGACTGAAACCACACTGACTCGTTGGTTTTGTAGGATAATATTTCACGTAGAACACAGTCAGAATTTTAGTACTCTTCCTCTTCAAGGAACTACTACAAATGTATTGTACTTTTTCCCCTGTACAAGGAACTAATCAGGAAAAGAACATAAATATTCTTTCCCACCGAGGCAAAACACCACATTAATTCTGAGACAGTACCAATACAACAAATTAAAATATTCTGAAATTAAGATACAGTTTACTTCAGGCTCAAACACAGCAAGCACAGTAACCTTCACACTACTTGAAGAATTTCACCTTTGTCTGGTACTGATGATTATTGTCATCCAAACTTCCCCAGCCTCAGACCATAAAATCAGATTATGTTCTGAGAGTCAGAAGTAAGGTAACACAGAAAATGAAAGGCTCCAGGTAATTCTGGCTACTAGTGATATGCCGAACACATGCACCTATCTTACGGTCATCTGGTGCAGTTTGAAGTTCTCACTGAAGTTTGACTACTATTCTGTAAATGGATCAACAAAGAAGTTTATTTCTCCACATGGAGTCACCACAGAGTATACAAATTCGTCACCCTTTGCAGTCCATCATTAACTGCATTGCTTCAAAACGTTCAACATAGAGTTGAAGGGAAGAGGCTACAGAGAAAACGTGCATCCCACAGCAGCTCCATTTACAAGTAAGGGGCTACTAATTCAGCGACATGTGGGGCATTCCACAGACATCTTCTGTAAACACAAAAGACCAAGTCTTTGAAGACTAACTGTAAGGATATAGCTACCGTGAAAATGCCTCTTTGCCCAGGAGATGGTGAAATTAAATCAAAATGCTATGGTTGTGCAACAATGAGCTGTGAAATTCCCTAGATGCAAAATTTTCTCAGCTGAGAGGTTTGATCCCAGAAATTCCTAAGGGAAATGAAAGTGGTGAGATGGATACACTTTCAACAAGAAAAGGCCTAACTTTCTGCAGAAGTTTTCCAGGTTGAGACTGGAAAGAGTGTGTCATCTTTATCCATTAAAAAAAAGAGGAGGGAAATCTAAACAAGCCCAGCTGAATCATCAAGACTCAGATGAACAGTAGCAAACATGAGCTCCAGTTGAGTATGTGTGCACCAGCTGCAAACCCTGATTAGTCTATCTGGAATACTGAAAATGTTTCGTCTCTTGGTATCCTGATAGCACTGGCTTCTGATTTTTCATTTGTATTTCTCAGCCCACTGCCGAAGTACTGTTATTCATTCTTCTCCTCAGCTTCAACTGGTGTATCATCAGTAGGAGTAAATCCATGGGTCCTTCACAGGCTCTAGTACTTCTAATGCACAACACACTGACCTGCCTGTAAGCCAAATGAATTCCAAAATTTTGTTAAACAGCATAATTTTCACTACCACCTTTATGAGATGCTTTCTCTTAACTGGCATGAGTACTCTGAATATGCTCTACAACACAGGTAACTTCCAGTTTATATAATCGAAGTCATAGTTCACTATTTGGTGGCTGAAAACTTGCCACAGCATAACCCTGGTAAGCAGCTATGAAAATTAACTTTTGCCCAGCCAAAACCAGTAAAAAACTATTATAGTAAATCACATTCTACCACCTGTGTTGTGCTAAAGGACTAGCTCATGCACAATATTTTCAAAGAATGTTTTCAAAAATGCTTGTGTTGTCACCCATTTACAGCTGGTTGGGACGAAGTTAAAAACATCAGGCTCCTCAAGAGACATGAGCAGAGTTATCTGACGACTTTCAGAACAGAAGTAGCATGAGATCTGCCAGTTCAGAGGGAGAAACAGAAGTAACTAAGGCTAGTACTAGCTTGGGAGAGGATTAGAAAATCTCTCTGGGAGGAGTTCTCAGGGAAGACCTTCACACCTTTCTTTCTTCTACTTGCCAGATTCCTCAAAGATTTATCCTTTTTAAAGAAGGATCTAAATATCAAATACTGCACTCCTGTAGTTAAGTATTGAACTGATTAAAGCTTTTTTCATTCATAGGTTTGCCGTTTTTTATACCTGGGCATATTTGGAACATCATACATAAATCACTTCTTTAACTAAAAGAATACACCTTTCAGACTCAGCAATATATTTTGAATAATTTCCATTAATCTATTCTGCACAATTTCTGTACTCACACACTCAGTTACGCTGCAAGATGACTGTCATACTTTCTAGCTTTCAAGAGAACCATGTAAGTTACTCCTAGCTCTGTGCAATATTTTATAGACAGAGTGAAAAAAGTCACTTGAAATCACAATAACTATAAGCTGACTCTGCACCATAAATTAGCTGAGAAGATAAACTTGGATTAATATCAAACAAAAAGAACAGTTCTAACAGCAGATTATCTTAATCTTCTTGGAAAAAAAGTCCCAAACCCAAAGCATAATTTAAGCTACAGAGATCAGTCACTTAGCCAAAGGGAAAAGGGAATCTTCACATGTGAAAATTAAATAAAGTCATTATTTATGTAAAGATAAATTAAAAGTAAAAATGTCAACATAAAAATATAGAAAACAAAAATATTAAAATATCTAGGTGTATATTTCAATAAAACAAAACACAAGAAAGAAGACTGTAATAAATAAAATAGTGGGCACAAGAACATGTAAAATTGTTTAATCCCCACTGATCTGAATGAAGCACCCCTTTCTCCGAAGAACCACTCTTATCGGGAGGGTGTTTCATGCAGGAGAGAGAGGCAATTGAAGCTAGGAAATGATGGATAGCAATGACCTTTCTATCTGTAAAACATGGGCATATTTTAGGTATTAATCTTGAGAATTGGGTTATTATTAATCAATTATTCATGACAATTTGAATCTATGGTAGATGTTTTTTGTTTTCTTAAATATCACATAGCTAAGGTCCTGCTTGAGAACCAGAAAGGAGATTAAATCCTCACAAGCAAATAGTGTTCCAAGACTGGCATTTTCTTCCCTCCTAAACATTTCTTCCCCTGAGTAACAGCACACACTAATGATAACCCAGTACCCATTGTAAAAATTCTGCCTAAGTATTCTGAAACCCAGCCTTGTAGCTTTTTTTTTTTTTTTATAGAGCAAAAATAATCCCCAACCTTTCTCAAAGAACAAAGCAGGGCATTGTAGTAACATGGAGAAGCAAAACCACCTATGGCTTCATTCCTATAGCCACTAGTTACTCAACTGCATGTTTTAGCATCCACTCTTCCTCACTTGCCAAAGCTGAGTGACAACAGAAGCAGAACATTACCACTACAAGCCACCAGATCATACAATGAAAATAAGCAGAAGGTGTCTGCAGATATTTAAAACGCATTGACGAAGAAGAAGGAAAAGCAGATGGAGCTATTCTAAGGCTAAGCTCTTTTGAAAAGCAGAACCTCTACAGCCTGCAATAAAACACAAAATACGTATGCATCTGTAAGTGGAAAGGAATAGGTCTCAATGTTGCCTTGAAGAATACCTGAGCTGAAAAATATAGAGGTTATCCCAGTTTGCGGGAATCACTATGAGAAAGAGTCTCTCCCTTACTCAGGTTCTAAAATTGAAAGATATGGATAACAATGGCCACCTTGTGAAGAATAAAGCACACCTAAAACCACTAAATATTTGGCAGTTCTTCCTGTTCTTAAATACTCCGTTAAAAAATGTGCACCTTATTTCTAGTCTAACTGAACTTCCAGGCATTACATCTAGTTCTCCCTTTGTCTGCTGCAGTTGATGAATTGTCTTAAGAAATTTCTGGGTTTTGTGGTATCATGCTTCTTAGGGACTAGGGAAGCACCTTTTTACCCCCTTGTTAACACTAAACAGATTTAATTCTAGGAGGTTTTCCACAATAAGGCATGTTTTCAACTACTCCAGTCATTCCTGATATATTTGTGGTTCTCCCCTGATCCTTCTCTCACTGAACACAGTATTCAAGTAGCAGTCATGCAGGTGTATTAACAATTAACTCAGAAAGGTAGTATAACTATTTTCTTCTCATTTAGTTATTCCCTGTTTATATATCAGTATACTGTAACCTTTTGACTCTCAAGCTCTCTTCAAAAGCAATTAATTCCTTGGTTGAAACTTCCCATAAGATTACCCATTTACCCAGGGTATTATGAACATTTCCACTTGGGAGGAGAGAAGGGATGCTCTGAAGGAGGTGGGGAAAGGGCTAATCTGGAGAAATCTCATAATCTAGAAATTAAAAAAGGGGGCTTGAGAAAAGGACTGCAAGGGCAGAGCAAGATGAACTAAAAACACCTTACTGTAGAAAACGGGAGCAGCATTTTAGTTTATTGATGTTGCCTGGTAAACCGAGTTCACAAGTGCAAATGAGAAATCATACATAATGAAGTCATTACAGAGCCTCTAACACTGGACTTCATTGTTGGTGTGCCAGTAAAACTGACTGATTAATCTACTTCCATATAACAGCAGGATAAAACAACTGCAAACAAGGAAAACCTTGGAAATGAAATACTGGAAATATTTATAAAGTGAAAAATGAGGCTAACTCAAATGGAGTATGTATCAACTGTGGGGGTGGAAAACAATCTGTATGGGAAAAAAGAAACTGAATCATTAGGACAGTGAATGGTTGTTCGTACCTTAGAAAATTGAAGTATGCCTTGTCTAAAACAATTTGAAGAGTTTTTAAATAGACCATAATGATTAAAACACTTTATTTCTAACCTCAAGCTTCTTTCAATATGCAGCATTCTGCAAACTTTAGTCTAGTGGGGTAATAGATCTGGTTGAATCACAGCCATTCTGAGCTACAATACTTGTTATTTTAGATGAAATACCTAAGTAATATTGTGATAAACAAACTTCTCTTTGCTCTACTTGTTCTATTTTTCAAACTTGAGTTCTTATTTTTTCAAACTTACTAAGTAGATTGAGTTGTAAAACTTCTGCAAACTACAAGAAGTACTTGTAATAGAGGCAGTGTTCCTCAATTTTTTTAAGTAGAACAGACTTCCCTATTCATAGCCACAGCCCCCCCCAAAAAGAAAAAGAAGCTGTTTTAATTTCATCATTTTTGTTTCTTCCATCTAGAAAACATTTACACTGAAGGTTAAAAGAAATCATTAAATTGAAACAAAGAGAGGATTGCAGCATCATAGCAGCTACTCAGACATGTCTCATAATAAAGCCACTACTACACAAAACTCAGTTATTAAGACCAGGAGTTTTAGAAGCTTCCAGCTTTCTCTTCAACTTGCTTTTCATAAAATCAAAGGTAAAACTACAGCTGACTCCAGGAGCACAGTTGCACACACTGGAGCAGTACATTACAACTCTGAATTTTATCCTGCCTTTGCCCTTTTTCCTGATACTTTCTTACTTCAGTGGCAGATAAGCCTCCCATCACAGACACATATAACTGCATATACCTGTCAAGTCACTTTACCAGGGACCTGCAGAGTCTGATGCAATTTCTACTATACCTTGAAAAACATGATCTTTTCCTCTCCCTCTTTCCAGTGCAGCCACTACAATATGTCCTTGTGGTGAACAGATTACAGGAAGCACAGCACCATCCTACTGTCCTTGGTTCTTTCCTCCATAGCTCAGGTGTGCTGGTAGCTGCTCCAAAATAAATCTGCTTTCCCATGGGTCCGGAAATAAGGAAGCCTCTAGGAAGAGGGAAGGAGAAGGAGGCCACTCCAAAAGCAGCAGATGCTATATGCACCTTCCCATGTCCTCAACACAAGCACAAAGCAATTGCTTGTCCAGGGACAGTTAGGTTTAAAACAATAATCTTTTGGGATTAAGTAAACTCTGAAGCTATTCAGGACAATTCTCCCTCTTTAGAGTCCTTTAAGAATTATTCTTAAATTGTCAGATAACTATCTGACATGCTAAATTCGTTTCCTGTAAAGGATCTAGATAACTATTCAATACATTAAGGGTATAAGTATTTACCAGGATTCATTATTTAGAAAAAAGGATTAACTAAGATTTGAAAAGAACTCCAAATGCTAATGCAAAGTTCAGATGTTGAATGTGTAGATAAGACTAAAAAACCAACAAACAAAACAAACGTAAAAAGAAAGAGATAACTCCCCAGAAAATAACTAGTATTGACAACAGCAGGTTCAGAAATACGAATTTACCCCAGTGTGTACAGTGTAGTACATGTGCAGTGTAAAGACAGACTGACCCCGAAGTGTGTGGTCAGACAACAATCTCCGAGAGCTGGCTCACTGCTTAGCATTTAGTCCATATGCTTTCTGAATACACCCTATAATTAGAGAACAATTTCTCATGCAGCCCCTCCCTTGAGCAACTAATGTTCAAGCATTCACAGAATTTTAAAGTAGCATTAGCTCTGGCAGTTGACAGAAATATTTTTGCCTTGGGAGGGTGCAATTGTGGATGATCTTTTGAACAACATATGATCTTCAGTTCAAGACAGAAAATTGGGAATAATCTTGCATCCCTTTTCATGTTTTAAAGCATTTAAGACATACACTAGGAACATGGACTTGTAAAAAAAAAAACACAATTCCATAGCTTAGGCCTAAACCTTGTCTTACAACATCCTTCTAGTTTTGAAAGGAATAACTACTTTAGGATTCAAAGCTCTTTATAAACTTACACCTGACCAGTACTGAGTGCATCTGGAAGCAACTGCTCTCAGCATAGTTTACTGTGCCACTTAAATGTATAACCTGAGAAATCAAGGGCAGTGGCATTCAGCACAGCTGCATTCTGCAGCCCATGTGCCTACTAAATATACAGATCCCATGACGAATGATAAGAGAAGAATATAACAATAAGGCTTTAAAATGTAGATGTTTCACAGGTCTATATTATAGTGCACCATTCAAACCATACTTTTCTTTGAACTCACTGCTTATGCATGCTGACAGGAGTCATTCTGGGAAATAATAAATTCAGTAGGCATGCATTATAGTTGCAACACAATTGCATCTGACACACATTTAACAGAGTCAACAGGCAGTATCCCATTACACTGCAAAAGCAAGCCTAAGCGGCAGCAATTTCTGCTGGAAATACTTACTTCTGATGAGGTCACCATCAGTGCGATTTCCCCAGATGGACTGGTCTTGTATCTCTGGCTGTATACTTTGGTTACTGGAAGGCTGGTTTACGTCTTTATCTCCTGCCACAGTATTCTCTCGGTCAGCTTTTTCTAAGTCAAAAGAAATTTTAAGGTAATAGTTTCTATGGTATTTTTCCTCTATGTGAACAAAACTCATCTTTGGAAATCAAAAACAAGAAAGCATAAAACATAACACATCTTAGCATCTCATGTAGCTTCCTTAGAAATAATTCCTAATAAAGCTGATTTTCCATTTGTTTTGTCTAGATCAAAACAATTTTTCTTTAAGAAGGTGTTTTAGTCATATTATGTTTAATCATTCAAAATAATACACACCAGCTTTTGCCACCACAAGTTACAGTTCAGTTTGTTTATGTTGAGTTACCTTCCACAAAATTTTCAGATAGAAATTTGAATTGCTTTGTCACACAAAAAAACATAATTTTTTTGTCCATGTACATGTGGCTCTGGCATATAAAAGCTACAAAAATTCCACAAACATCTGTTCTCTATTATTTACAATTGAAAGTATAATTAAAGATAAATATTGTTGAAACTTCAAAACTGCTTAGTACAGAAATTCAGAAAATTTATTATAACAGAATCACCTATTTTTTATTGAAAAAATAGCCTTTAAAAGCCATTTCTGAATAAAAGTCAACTTTTAGCCTATGATGAAAGGCAAAATTATTTCTTCTCCCCAAGTATATCCAAGATGCAGGGAAAATTCCATGGTAAGGTTATTTGAGGGATTCTTCAACTTACTTCGCAAGGTAGCAGATCTTCTTGTTTTGATGATTTCACCAGTTAACATAACATTAACCAGTTAACATAACATCTGCATAAATGCAGATCTGCATCTTCTCAAACCAAGGTAAGTGACAGCTTTCATTCTGACATTAATGTTTTAATAATCAAATTCACATACACAAATCTTTCTGATCTTGACTGCTACAGGTTTTTCCTGAACAACAAAGTATT
The DNA here is from genome assembly GCF_004027225.2 of Strigops habroptila. Taxonomy (NCBI): domain Eukaryota; kingdom Metazoa; phylum Chordata; class Aves; order Psittaciformes; family Psittacidae; genus Strigops; species Strigops habroptila. The sequence continues at coordinate 27,376,532 of NC_044279.2, forward strand.
TCAGGTATTCAAAGAAACATTTCCAAATCTGGAATTACTTTGCTCATTATTCACAGTGACAGATTATCAGTTTATATCACTTACCCGAGGGATCTGTAAAACACTAAATGTTTTGTCTTAAGTATTTTTTTAATATACTTGCAACATTTAATAGTTACAGTAAACCTAAATGAGCAACTTTTGAAAAGGTCTGTTAGGTCTATTTATTTGTTTCAAACAAGAACGTGTTTATAAACCACTTATCATAACGTAATGATACCATATCCTCTAGTAAAGCAATGATTCCAGTCCTAAGACCCAGGAAAAACACTTACTGCTACTGCGACGTATTAAAGATTAGTTTCTTTATGTAACCAACAGCAGTTTGATTTTAAATCCTAACTTTCTGCCTTTGTTATCCACCCTATTAAACTGAAGCATTGAACATCACTCAAAATAATATATGCCATATTGTATGTATACTAGCATGTGCCTTCAAGCACTGCTGCTCCCCTTCTATTAATTTCCACCTCTGAAATGTCTGAGCCAGCTACCTCTGTGGTACTCCTCTCTCAGCCTTCCCTCCCCTCACCATTTCAACAACTTGTCAATATTTCCTCAAGCCCATCCTGAGATGAACCATTTCACTGGGACTGGCGTAGACACCCACGGTCTTAAGTGAGTTTTGCATCTTGCCCTGATCGTATGATCTCACACAGATACTCATCCTACAAAAAAAAAAAAAAAAACAAAAAACCAACAACCAAAAAAACCCAAACCACACCACCAAGAGATGTTTTCAAGCCCTTTGACAGACATCAGATACAAATCCAACTGCACTGAAGTATGATGATTCTGCCTGTGCAGTTAGGTATTAGCTGCAAATGAGTTTCAAAAATGTCTGAAAAGTGTCCTGAAATAGACAGAATGAAAATAAGTAGTGTCCTGGAGAGAACTAGTGCAAAAGCTCTCTGTTTTTCACATAGAGAAAGCTTTAAGAGATTCTGCTCTCAAATTACTTTACCGCAGTAACACCACCAAGATTACAACAATATCTTCTTAACAGTGGTAGTACAAAACTGCAGAGTTATTGTACACAATATTCTTGTAGAGGATACAACTTCGCAGAGCCCTACTATTTCATGTAGTAAACAATGAATAGCCCTAAGGAAACATTAATGTTAATGTTAATATTATGGACCCTTCAGTGTTCTAGATTACATTTTTATCCAAGAAATCTACAGGAGTGCAGAATACAGTCATCATTATTCACAGGGATTTCGTTTTCATTCCTCTACTTCGTTGCTTTGTTTTGGTTCTGTATCTTTTTTTCTCTCTCTCTCTTTTTTTTTTTAAAGGTTGTACATGTATTTTTCATGTGTACTTTTATTATTCTAGCTAGATATGGTAAACAGCCAGGTAAAACCTGGTAACTGTAAATTATATTAACAGTTAACAAGAAAGTAGTAAATGGCGCTATTAAAAAGTAAAAACCACCAATGTTTCAATTGAACGCCAACCCATTTTGATAGGAAGTTTATAACAACTAACATTAATTGAATACTTATTTTTTGATCTATGTAATTCACATGAAGATTTCCCCATGAATGTGCATAGCAGAAACCTACAGCATTAAACATGTATCTGATATTTTACTTTGCGCTCCAGAATTACCTACTCCAGAATTACTGGAGCAGATGACAGATGCTGCTTGGCGGGTGTGGTCAGCTGACCCTGGCCAGCAGCTAAGGACCACATGGCTGTCCCTTCCCTTCCCAGTGGGACAAGGGGAGAGAACAGAAAGAGCACAAGTGAGTAAACTCATGGGTCAAGATGTAGTTTAATAAGTGAAGGAAAGAGGAAGAAAAAAACAAAGTCAGTGAAGCAAAGGCAATTACTTGCCACGTCCCACAGGCAGACTGATGCCCAAGCCAGTCTCTAAGCAATGGCTACCTCCCACAAAACCTCCCCCCTTCAGTTTTTATTGCTGAGCGTGACATTATATGGCATAGAATATCCCTCTGGTCAACCTGAGCCAGCTGTCCAGGTTATGTCCTCTTCCAAACCTTGCCCACCCCCAGCCCACTCACTGCGGGGAGAGTGGGAAAAGAGAAAACGTTGATGCTGTGCGAGTGCTGCTCAGCAACAGCCAAACCACTGGTGTGCTATCACCTTTGGTTTAGTCACAAATCCCAAACATAGCACCACAGGGGCTGCTCAAAGAAAAGGAATTCCATCCCAGCCAGACTTAGTACAATGGGGCTTTAGAAAAAGGAATCATAGAATCATAGAATCATAGAATCATAAGGGTTGGAAAGGACCTTAAGATCATCTAGTTCCAACCCCCCTGCCATGGGCAGGGACACCTTGCCCTAAACCATGTGGCTCAAGGCTCTGTCCAACCTGGCCTTGAACACCGCCAGGGATGGAGCATCCACAACCTCCCTGGGCAACCCATTCCAGTGCTTCACCACCCTCACTGTAAAGAACTTCTTCCTTATATCTAATCTAAACTTCCTCTGTTTAAGTTTGAACCCATTACCCCTTGTCCTACCACTACAGTCCCTAAGGAAGAGTCCCTCCCCAGCATCCTTGTAGACCCCCTTCAGATACTGGAAGGCTGCTATGAGGTCACCACGCAGCCTTCTCTTCTCCAGGCTGAACAGCCCCAACTTTCTCAGCCTGTCTTCATATGGGAGGTGCTCCAGCCCTCTTATCATCCTCATGGCCCTCCTCTGGACTCGCTCCAACAGCTCCATGTCCTTTTTATGTTGAGGACACCAGAACTGTACGCAGTACTCCAAGTGGGGTCTCACAAGAGCAGAGTAGAGGGGCAGGATCACCTCCTTCGACCTGCTGGTAACGCTTCTTTTGATGCAGCCCAGGATACGGTTGGCTTTCTGGGCTGCAAGCGCACACTGCCGGCTCATGTTAAGCTTTTCGTCAACCAACACCCCCAACTCCTTCTCTGCAGGGCTGCTCTGAATCTCTTCTCTGCCCAGCCTGTAGCAGTGCCTGGGGTTGCCCCGACCCAGGTGTAGGACCTTGCACTTGGCTTGGTTAAACTTCATAAGGTTGGCATCGGCCCACCTCACAAGCGTGTCAAGGTCCCTCTGGATGGCATCCCTTCCCTCCAGCGTATCAACCGAACCACACAGCTTGGTGTCATCGGCAAACTTGCTGAGGGCGCACTCAATCCCACTGTCCATGTCACCGACAAAGATGTTGAACAGGACCGGTCCCAACACCGATCCCTGAGGGACACCACTCGTTACAGGTTTCCAACTGGACATTGAGCCATTTACCACAACTCTTTGCGTGCGGCCATCGAGCCAGTTTTTTATCCACCGAGTGGTCCATCTATCAAATTGATGTCTCTCCAATTTAGAGACAAGGATGTCATGCGGGACAGTGTTGAATGCTTTGCACAAGTCCAGGTAGATGACGTCAACTGCTCTGCCCCTGTCCATCAGTTCCGTGGCGCCATCATAGAAGGCCACCAAATTGGTCAGGCAGGATTTCCCCTTAGTGAAGCCATGTTGGCTGTCACCAACCACCTCGTTGTTTTTCATGTGCCTTAGCATGTTTTCCAGGAGAAACTGTTCCAAGATTTTGCCAGTCACAGAGGTGAGACTGACTGGTCTGTAGTTTCCCAGATCTTCCACCTTCCCCTTCTTGAAAACGGGGGTTATATTACCCTTCTTCCAGTCATCGGGAACTTCACCTGACTGCCAGGATTTTTCGAATATGATGGACAGTGGCTTAGCAACTTCATTCGCCAGCTCCTTCAGGACCCGTGGATGGATTTCATCAGGTCCCATGGACTTGTGCACGTTCAGGTTCTTAAGATGGTCTTGAACCTGATCCTCTCCTACAGTGGGCCCAAGGTCTTCGCTCTCACAGTCCCTGCATTTGCTTTCCAAGACTTTCGTGGTGTGGTCAGAGCATTTGCTGGTGAAGACTGAGGCAAAGAAGTCATTAAGAACCTCAGCCTTCTCCAAATCCATGGTAGCCAGTTCTCCTGATAGCTTCTGGAGAGGGCCTACATTGTCCCTAGCCTGTCTTTTATTTGCTACGTATCTATAGAATCCTTTCCTGTTATCTTTTATATCCCTTGCCAAACTTAATTCTAGCTGGGCCTTAGCTTTCCTAACCTGGTCCCTAGCTTCTCAGGCAATGCTCCTGTATTCTTCCCAGGCCGCCTGTCCTTGCTTCCACCTTCTATAAGCTTCTTTTTTCCCTCTAAGTTTCCTCAGCAGCTCCTTGTCCATCCATGGAGGTCTCCTGGCACTCCTGCTGCACTTTCTTCTAGTCGGGATGCAACACTCTTGAGCACGTAGCAGGTGATCCTTGAATACCGACCAGCAGTCTTGGGCCCCCCTGCCCTCTAGGACTGTATCCCATGAAACCTTACTAAGGAGGTTCCTGAAGAGGCCAAAGTCTGCTTTCTTGAAGTCCAGGGCAGTGAGCTTGCTGCACGCTCTTCTCACCGTCCTGAAGACACCTTTAGCTATGTTTGTTTGAGGTTCTTTCATACATCACTTCTGATGCATCAGAACATTGAAAATAGACAAACACTGGTATCCTGATTAATTACTTGTTTTTTCTTGAATACACACCAGGTCTCAGTTTTAGTACAAAGGGATTTCTTGATTATTCCCTTATAATAAACAGCTGACGATGGGATCATAACATTTTTCTTTTTTTCTTTCATTCTACAGGTGCAACTGCAACATACCAACTACAAGACAACAGACGCAAGAATACTCAAGTCCATGTTTTGTTGATGCCATTATTTTTGTGTTAGGTGCATAAGAATAATGATGAGTAGTTTATGAAGTATAACACAGTTATGAGTTCAGTAAGAATCGATGCAAACACCTTGAACTTCTCCGATATGGCATGCTTAAAGCAAAGCAGATTTAATAAAGCCTAGAGCTAGCACAAATACTATTGGCTGGATCTGGCCATAGATAGGTATGGCTTTTTCCTACTGCATCTTCAAATATGTTTGTAACACCTCTCTGTTTTAATCAAGCTTAACCTTATGGATTTTTATGTAATACTTCCTTAGTATTTTAGCTTCTGCTTCCTTTAGTACACCCCTCCACTCTCATGTGACTAACCTCCAAAACTGAGAGCCAAGAAGAAAAAGAGATGCTCTTCCTAGCAGTTCAAATAATGGAAAGACTCATTATGTTCTGAGTCTGGCAGTGCTGAGGCAGAAATACAATCTCTCTTCAAAACCGCGAGTCACGTCACAAAAGCAACATAGTCTTTTTACCTACCACGGTACCGCCCCCAGACCAGCAACCCATGTGGCTACGTACCACTCCTAAACTAACAGGCTGAAGAGCTTCTAGCCAAAAACCCCACGGGGGTGGTGTACACCCACACAGAGTACTTATCGTGAAGGTAAGCATGAGCACAAACTCTGCTTGTGTACAGATTAATCCAAGTTTAAGGTTTAAATAAGGAAGAGATACAACATGCTGGCAAAGTATAAAATTGAGATGGTCAACCCCAAATCATATCTATATTACAGACAATTGGTAAGCCACTTCCTTAGTGAAAAAAATAAAATTTTAATCACATCTCAGAATTACTATTTCATTAAATAAGTGAACAGAGTGAACTATTTTTTTTTTTCATTTGGAATTACTAAGGTATATATAAATCACTTTTATAGTACATACATTCATTTTACAATAATCTTGTTATATTTGTTTTTAAAGTTACACACTGATACATGTATTTCTTAGAATGAAAACTTGTTTTCGCTGTTGAGACTATTATAGCATTGATTGTTAGCTCCTGTTTTAGTTTAGAGCATATGCCTCTTGTAACATACAATTCTTTGCATCATGACATACATTTTACAAGGCTCGACTAACAGAACAGTGTCGGCAGTCTGGGTCAGCAACAAGGCTACTATTACAATAGCCCTCTCAAAAAGAAAATTCAACAAATAGCCAGAATTGTCAAGAAAGACTTAGATATAGTTAGGCAAGAAGGGTATACAAGGCAATCCCTCTAGATTCCTTCCGATCCTGTCTTCTATGCTTTTATAAAGTTGCTGGGATATAGTTCAAACTAATTCTTTAAAATTTCTTACAATATCCCAGTCAAATATCCCTCTTTTTGAGCTATATTTATTCTATCTTTCTCTATGATAATGTAGAGGGTATTGAGTGGATGTCAAATTAATACAGAAAACTGATAGAAAATACAAAATATATAGGTAATGGATGTACATCTGCAGGACACACCTGGAAGAGCTCAAGTCTTTGTCTCTCCAAGTGCTTGTCCATTCACATTTCAGCTGCCCCCAAATGCCCCACTATGTCTCTTGTGCTGACTCAGGAATGAGTCTCAGTGTTGAAGCATACCGTAATGCATCAGTAACTATGTAATGTTCAATCTCTGAACACGCAAAAAAAAATGGAAACAAGTGCCCATAATAAGTGGGTTGCACGTCCTCAGAGTATGACTGGCAACTGATTTCTATTTATTAGATGACACACAGGCCTATGTACTGACTCAGACATCTCTTCCAAGCACATGAACTATAAGACTGCTTGACTTGCAACATGATAAACTGGACTTGAGAAACAGGCTTAGAGTTTGTCTATTGACACAGGGATACTGTGAATGTAAAACCAGTTAAAAATCCTGTGACTGCAACAATAGAAGGCTTTGTTGCTATGACACATTCATCTTCTGTTCACCAAAAATGTGGTGGACAGCACCAAACAAGTAAATCAAAAGCAATTGTTGGGAAAGGTTTCTGGAAACCTGAGTACATCATTCTCATCAAGGAGAGAGGAACAAGAAGAATGGGCTGGTGCAGTGTAGTCATTGCGACCTCCAAACATGCAGAGTTAGGAACAGCCCAAGAGTTTTATTGTTTAAGGGTGGAGGAATGACTGAGGCACAAAGCAAAGCTTATTTATGCACCTAAATTTGACCCAGCTGCTGGAATATAAACATGAATCCTCAGAAGGCCTGAGTTATCCCTGAACAAGCAGAGGCAGATTTAAACATACATGGGCAAAACTCAAACCATCCCAAATGGAATTTTGTCCTTCAAAGCAATGAGAAATCACCAAAAAAAAAAAAAAACACCAAAAAAAAACCAACAAAAAAAAAAAAAAACCCACAACAAAAACCAAACCACCAAAACGAACCACAAAATCCAGGAAGAAAAAAACAAATCAAACAACAACAACAAAACAAAACAAAAAAGAAAACAAACAAACAAAAACAAAACATGCAAAAACCCCCAACCAAACATGAAAGTAGACCTATGAGGAAAAAAGTTGAAGAATATTTCCAAAAGGAAAGATAACAATATGGTTCTCTGTCTCAAGCCTAGAGCAGCTGGGAGGGACTAAAGAGCATGTGGCAAACACTGCATTTCTAACACTTCCTTTGTTCATTAATATCCTCGCTGGCAAGGAACCGCTGAGGATGCTATTTCCTACCGAAAATTCCACTGTTCACAACACTGTTCACAACAGTAGCACAAAGGAACCGCAATAATAGCAGGTTTCACAATGCAACCATTAACAGTAACACCCACCAGCAACCTAAAACTTTTAGGCATTTCACATACCAGGTTCAACTGTGCTTGTTACTCTGTTCATGTAACAGAGTAACTATTGCAGTTCATGACCTGCTTGAAATGATCTCATTTCATTAATGACTGATTGTACAACCTAATTAATACTAATAATCCATAAATTATGGAGTTGGAAGCCTCCATTTAGATGTTTGATTGTTTTAAAACTAATTTGGTTTTATCTCATTTCAGTGACTTTCACTTAAATGTCTTACTGCAACTTTCAGTGGCCTCAAAATGCCACTGAAAAAGTCAGTCTCTTAAAATTAGAGCAATTCAACTAGACTTCTCGGAAAGCCCTTACACAGAATTTTCCAGGTGCAAGCTATGCAACAATTATGAATGTACTACAGGTTTGACAGCCCTGGATAAATTTCAGTCATGATAAATTAAAAATTAATAGCAATATGCACACAGGTACTCTGCATTAATTAATTAAAAGCATTAAGGAAGTCAAATACAGAAGCAAAAACTTCACAAATTATCACACTAATTGTCATGTGGTCAGTTATAAATATATGTCAATCATCCAACAGTATTTCACAGGTGTACAAAACTAGTTGCTCATTAAGTGCAAAGCAATACTCAGTTCAACATTAGCATGCTAATACTCATTATTAGCAACAGCATGGTCCAATAAAAGTGGGCCTGTACAGTAAAAAGAGTTTATTTTAAGGACACATTCCATATTATACAAGGGACTTTCTACTTTGGACTAGCTCTCAGATTTAATCTCAAAGGCTGCAGGCTTATTAGTGGCTGAAGTGCATTAGGCACATTCCTGCAGTGCATCTTTCAGATTATTTTGTCCAAAAGGAATCCAGTCCAGGTCACTCCCCAGGATCACTCACAATGCAAACCAAAGCAGGGGCGAACAGGATATTCATTTCAAAACTGCATTGCTGATCCAAATGAAAACTCTAGCATAACACACTCGTTGCGGGATGCTAACTACTAGGAAAAACAAGTGTTTAAAACAAAGAGAAATCTAACTTCTGAGGGCCTGGAATGGAATTTTAGAAGAATTATTCTTGTATAAAATTAGCCTATGAGATGGAACAGAAGTATTTCAAATTTGATGCAAGACTTTTACAGTCAACTCGATGAAATACAAGTCTATCACACCCATGTGGACATGAATCACTTTACTGGAACGGCATGAACATGAAACTGAAAGCAGAAGTGTATTTTTATGACAAACCAGAGTTAGAGACTTATTAAAGTTTTAGGTATTTTAGTCAGTAACGTTCAATAAACCCCTCAATACTGACAGACAGTGATGAAACAAATTAACATGAATTCACTCAACTCTTGTCAGATTGCAAGTAGTAACACAAATATAGAGGAAGTATTTGGTAGATTTGAGCAATCTGACTGCACTGGTTAACCGTTAAAATAAAAATCCACTACTCATAACACTGAGGCACTGCTGTTAAAGTGCAATAATTATGGTGATAGTAATCGTTGCCTCAAGAATGTCTAAACATTCATCACAGTAAGCCCTCTGTCACCCCGTCTCATCTAGTCAGTATGCTCCTTTAGTGATCCTCATCTTGAAAACAGCTAAGCACAGACAACATGAAGAGGTTTGAATCACATTCTTGAAGAGGAGCACATGCTTTTTGTACTTTTCTGAATGGAAGTATTAGTTGCTGAATATGGTTTCTTCAGACACCGAATCTGAACTGCATCTGCCTCAAGTGACATGATTTGCACCAAAGAGAACTGTCACTTACAGAACTTGATCCTTAATATTTCTACTGGACTTCTCCATCCTCCTCCCCCATGTCATTAAAAAGAAAAAAAAAAAAAAAATAATTCCAGTGGATTTCCATCATCTAAAGAGTTATCAGGAAGTTCTTAAAGTGCAATTATCAGTCTCAATTTCATTAATAGGAGGTAGTAGCAGTAGTAGTAGTGAGAAAGCTAAATATTATTCACCTGTTATTCTAGGTTACACTTAGTTACCTACAAGCAAAGGTAAAGGCATTTCAAACACTTTATAGATGACAGTCCTCCATTGTCTATCACATGGCCCAATTCTCTAAATAGTTCCATGTTCACTGAATTTTTCTCTTGTATTCCATGGACTATTCAAATGCAGAGGACTTAATGAAAAAAGTCTACCCATAGTCCATGGGTAATAATCATGATATGACCTCTAACATATGAAACATTTTCCTTAAAGCAGAGAGGCTAATGGTCACTAATTGTCACATTCCTTGCTTAGGGACATTTTTTTGGTACCAACCAGTGGAGAAAATACTTGATTACAGCCAAATTGAAATGGTCTGAGCATAGACATAACACTATTCACTGACTACCTTGCACAGCACACAGGTAGAACTAGTCATAATTTGATTTCAAGGCCTGCGGAGTTATAGGAGAAGAGAGATGGCATGATCGGGGTCTTGAACAAGGGTGCACAAGTAAAGCTGCACTTTTGGAAGGATGTGGAAAAAAATAACTAAATATTTGCAGAAATTAGGTTAAACCTTTCATCCTGTTGCCTGTACCTCAAAGCAGCAGACTCCATTGGCACAGATAATGGTTTAAAGACTGAAATTAAGTAACGATATTGCCACAAAAGATGACACTATGATTTCATTTGATCATTCATAGCACACGTAATTGTGGTGGGCCAAAGTTCAATAATCTCAGTAATATTTATACATTAATTCAACAATGAACAAACAACCAAGAACAGTGACAGGGGATATGTTGAGAGAGCATGCTGGTTAAAGTAACAGACAAAAAGTCTTTAGGTTACAAAAGCCAGAGCACACCACATCCGTAGGCCAAACTATGCCTCAACCCACATTTTCACCATGTCCACAACTGATGTATATCCCTGCAATCTGCCTAAGTTTTATTACTTTTGTCTGGTTTTTAATTAGGCTGTGGGATACCTATTTGTTGGATATTTAAAAATCAACTGAAGTCTCTTTTCCTTTCACGGAAAAATAAAATTATTTGGCTTCAGCATCTGAATGTATGTGATAGTGAGCAAAAGAAGCACTTTGAAGATCTGGGAGTTTTGATGATACCTTACAGAACTACAGAAGAGAAGTTTGTTCTCAGGTATCTATACCAGTTAAACAAATACAGAAAGCATATTACAGTATGCTGTCACCAATCAAAAATTCTTTCTCACTAGAATGCACTCAATATTTTATTATACATACACCATAAGCCATTTTTTTCTGATTAAGGAATCTTTATTTCTAGGTGGACACAGATTTCAAGTACCTCACTGTAAGTATATGGAGTCATCGCATAAATACAATGAGGTGATTCTAAGTAAAGTAGTAATTATTTCAAATTATTGAAAAATTTTCCAAATACCTCTAGTCTATTTCCAGAAATAATATGAATTTCAACCACAGCTTTTAAAATTATCACCAAATTCTAGAGAAGTCAGTGCACTTTTAGATGTTCTGGGGGTAGTATAGGAAGAGTAGGGGGTGCTGAAAGACACCCAGACATACTATCTTAGATCTCCAGTCCTGGAATATCTGGACTACCTTACCCTGTAACTACACACTGCAAAGCTGACAACAGAAATGCTGGAATATAGACTGGAAATGTTATGAACTCACCTCTTCCTCTTTCCACCCCCATTTCCCCAACAGACTTAGGCTAGAAAAAAGCAACAAATAACCACAGCTATCCTTAAACCTAAGTTCATTAGAATAAAAATTATGTATTTGAATGCTGAATTCCATAAAAAAACAACCTTGTCTTTCTGTGAACTACACATATGCTTTAAAATTGAGCCTGTGCCTTGAAAGGTGTGGCCAATGAGCAAACCTGAATCAATATATTACACTTTTTTGTACTTTACTGATCCCTAAGAAAGTAACTTTAGAATCCTCCACCTGAACAGCTGTGAGCTCTAATTGTGTCATTGAGATTTTCTGCACATAACTTGTCTCTGGACAGATCAGTATTTGTTTCCTTACTTTTCATGAAAAGAAGAGCATGTATTGAAAATCTTACAAAATTTCATAGTGAAAACTCAATTTAAAGTGGCACTGTAAGAATGAGACCACTTTCCACGCTAGTTAATTCACTAGCTTAGAACTTCAGTCGCTTGGACATATGGCCTACATGCAGAATGTAACCAGTGTGGCCACTTGATCATGTGTCAAATAAGAACACCACACTAAAAATAAACACGTATCACAGATATTGATGTTTCTGACAAAAACATGATTCTAACAGATCAGTTCCATATGCTTGATCTTCTGTATCTAATAATTTTTATTATTTTTTTTTCTTACTGTTTAGAAGTTATGAGTCATTCTCTAAGACAAAAACCAAACAAACAACAATAAGATAAGTATAAGCCAATTTAATATGTATTCCTGCCAGAACATTTTTTACTTAGCTACGGATACTTTCTGGTTTCTCAAATGAGTCTTCAGTTTTCATTTCACATAGCTATTGACTTTCCAAGTTACAAAAACAAGACTGCATCTTTAATCCACAGTTGCACAACTGTGTTACCAGGCTCTGCTCCAGTTAACCAGTTATGAGTAAAGTTACAGTTTTTGAACAAGCTTATTTGTCTGTTCTTCAGAGACTTTTTAAACTCCTGTCAGAATTCTGGAAAACAAAACTGTAGCTGTAAACAGAAAAAAACCACATAAGTCTCATCTTCACAGCCCAGAACACAGGAAGCAAACATAGTTCCCTACCTTGAGGATAACCTGTACTACACTTTGTCAAACTTTCCTGTATGAAGGTGATCAGAATATCAATGTATTCTGTGACAATGCAAACAAGACATAACTTAAAGAATTTCTCTTTAAGATTAATGTACTTTCAAACAACCTTTTCAACAGCTGGTACAAAACAAGCTAACACTCCTAGAAACTGGTTTCAACTGCAGCATCACAAAGTAATCTAAGAACAAAAAAGCAAAGTGACCTCCAACTCGAACAACGCTCCTGCTCCTGGATCAACCCTTCTCATTTTACTGCAAGACCTGGAAGGAAAGCTTTAAAGGAAAGAGCTTCTAAACACAAACACAGAGCTGAGAAGCAAGAAAGTGATTTTTAAGGAGCTGCATCTGCCATTTAATGACTGCAGTTTTTCAAGTACTGAAAACCAGTGCTGACAACAGTGCTGGGGTTTGGTTGTTTGGGTTGTGGATTTTTTTTTTTTTTTTTTTTTTTTTTTTTTTTTTGTTTGGGTTTTTCTTCTTTTTTTTTGATTTATTTTCTACATAGGAATTTCTGGTTAAAACTCTAAAGAGGTGTTACAGAGTTATACCGAAGAGGGAAGGTAGGGGGAGGGGAAAGAAGAGAGGGGTTAAAACCCACAAAACAAATCAGTAAATGTATCACTCAAATAAAAGGCGCAACAATTACAGAGAAACTTTAAAGCAACTTACCTCGAGGGAGAGAGATCAAAGCGCTGTTTTCACTCGGAGCTCGCTCTGGCCCTTCAGGCCCCGGAGGAAGAGGTTCTCTCACTTGGGACATCTGCCAGCTCTCTCACCGAGTAACAGATAGCCTGCACCCCCCTCCAACAAAACTAACACGCGACCCTGAAGGAACAAGCAAACGAAAGGACTCGTTAATGTATTTCGTGTTGAAAACTCGCGACTCTGGGGCGAGGGGCTGAGACTGAGCAGGGACAGCAACGAAGCGACGGCAACTTCGCGGCCCGGCGCAGGGCGAGCCGCCCGCCCCCCGCTGCGAGCACCCGCGGGGCCGGGGGGCGGCGGCCGCGGGGCGAGGGCGGATGAGGGCTGTCAGCCGGGCGGCCGGGGGTGCGCGGGACCGGGCCGGGGAACCCGGTCGGAGCCGGCCAGCAGCGCGGCGCGCCCTACCTCTGCATTTCCTCCCGCTCCGCCGCGGCGCCCGGCCCTCCTCCGCGCCTCAGCCGCGGGAACTCCGCGCCTGCCGCCGCGGCTCCGTCTCTCCGGCGGCTGCCCCCTCTCCCGCCGCGCACGCGGGCCTTTCCCCCGTGGAGGGGCGCGCACACGCTGCACTCACACCCACTGTCCCCCCGCCGCCACAGTCACTCCTTCTCCATCATTTCCGGACAATGAAACATCCCACTCCCGCTGGCGCGGCCGCGGCTCGGGGCGGCGGTCGTGCAGGTCCTGCCGCCTGCCAGCAACGGGCCCACGGGCTGGGCTGGGCTGGGCCGGGCCGGGTCGTGTCCTGGGGGGAGCGGCCGGCGGAGCACCACGCTGCCCCCCGCCCCCAGCCGGGCCTCCAGCCACGGAAATTCCCCCAAGAGGCCGAAACCCGTCAGGCAGAAACAGGGAAGAAGGAAAAAAAACATCTGAAAGGGAGGCTTTCATGCCTGGACAGGGTTTGCAGCTGTAGGGCTTGGCAGCGGTGCAGGGGCACTTAAAGGTGCAGCCGCGGGCTCACAAGTTGCCCGCTGCGGGGACTGATCGCTGCCAGCCAGTTGCGCCTCCGCAGCGGGGTCAGCGGGCATGGGAAGCGCCGCAGGGCCCCCGTCCTGACACCCCCGCTTCTGAGACTGGGTCCAGGACAACCTAGCCCTCCCCTGCACCTTAGCGTGCAGGTGTGTCTATAGAAAGGACTTTAAAGTGGACATACAAAAATATTCAACACGAAGGACAGAACAAGCATTTTTCAAAAGTACAGCTCTAAAGTGCAAACTACTCCCTCTACTATTATCTGCCAAGTGGTGGTGGTACTTGTGCTTTCTCCATGCAGGAAATAAATTTCTTTCCCATGGCACTGATTGATTTCATTGTCAGCATCATGTTCTGTTCTTGCCCACACCATGGAGTAATACAATTATTGCTCATGTGGGTGCTGGTATCCACCCACCATGAGCTGCAAGCTTTACCTTGCTTATGCTGTCACAGTATATTACCTTTCTCTATCACAGTGCGTCCATGTTTAAACTTACACTTTAAAACTAACAAGCAGATTTTTTTTATGGTTTAGCAAATATACTTTACTAGTATGTCTAATTACAATGTACAGCCACTTATTTTTGCGGAAACAAAAGTAGGAAAACAAAATAGCCAAGTTACAGACTATTTACAGCCTAACACAAATGACTAAAACTGATGGATATTTATTGATACCGTAAGCGCTAAGGAATATGCTCAGGTATTAAAAGTTCATTTCTTAAAGTTTAGCATTTCCCTGTAATGCTTTGCAAACCAAGCAGGGTGGAGTGTAAGTACTGAGTAGGAGCCAGCTCTGTGTGAGACTCCACACACATCAGGGCTTCCTCTTGTTTCAGAAGTCATCAACTTGCACCACTTTATAGCTTTATTATTGGTTGTTATTGGTGCAAAAGAGAACAGGGTGATGAAAGGTGCATATGCTTTGCTCCGAGAAATACAATCATTTTTAAGTGTTTCAATAACCTAAGATGTTCTTTGGTACAACATAATCTTTCTTTAAACTTTTTCATTACAAAATGGGGAAAAAATGTTTTATTTGGGGAAGCAGCTATGTAAAAAATCCATTTTGGGCACACAAAATTATTATTGTACTGCATAATAATAATATTCATCTCAATATCTACACTTTTCATCTATGAAAACATTGCATAACTTTCCATAGTTCCTTCTCTCCTTGCTGTCCTGGGACAGAGCGATTGAGACATAAGGTAGAATGACTTACCTCAAACTCCCAAGTGAGTCAGGAGCAGAAGTGAGGTTATGACTCATACTCAATGTACAAGCTTGTATTTTTCCCTCTGAAACTGGAAATGTAGCAGAGGACAGTGGGAGGAGCAATAATTTAGCCAACCACACCCTACCTTCAAAATATTTCATTGGATAATAAATGCCTATGAGGAGCAGATACCATCCAGGGTTGGTGTTTGGTGGTTTTTTTTAACCTTATCTATGAAACCCACATGGTAAACTCCATGTTGTTAAGTTTATCTTCTTAAAAAAGACGATGGGATGAGCTCACCCTGCCAAGGTTCAACTGTGTAGCCACCTACATAGAATTTAAAGCAACTAAAAGTGAATGGAAGAGGATTCAGCTGATATTGCAACTGATGCAGTGGGAGATACCCCTAAGAAAAATCAGATTACAAAAAGGTAAGATAATTCAATATACAAAAAGCACAATTCACTGAAATAGCACATTAAAGATATTGTGCAATGCATAATAAATTACATAAGACTGTGATGATCATAAAAAGATGGGTCCAGATGTGGTCACTGTTAATGAGATACCACAGGCAAGCAAAGTCCATTGACATAAGCCAACCATGCAGCACTTCCTGACAGTACAACATAGTTCTAACAAGTACACAGCTAATCTAAAATAATTGTTTTATTACTTTCCACTAAGATCTATATAATTTTAAAATGTTACTGAAAATTCTTGGAGAGTGGACAGTTCAGACATTAACATCAGCAGCCTTTCAAGGAGGCTACAGATATGAGATATGCTGTATCTTACTACAGCAACTGAGCTACAAGCTGTTGCGCATATGTATTCCAATATACTCTTTCATTGCTAGTTTATAAAATTCAGGTATGGTCTTCTAGACAATTAATGGCAGATGTGGGGATGGATGTGAAGAGAAGCTGAAACACTGGTAAATAGGCAATAAATATAGTTTGCAGGCAGGTAAAAATTTTCTGAAAGAAAACAAAACAAAACAAAACACAAAACCACCAGAAAAAAAGAAAAAAACAACAACAACAAAACAAAACAAAAAACACAAACAAAAACCAAAAACAATCAAAACTCTGAGGTTTTTTCCCTATTTTAAAAAATATAGAAATAAAATCTGTAGAACAGATTCCTATTAAAAGTGCACAAAATGCAGAATATAATCATATATTCTTCTGGACAGATTTGGTCATCGCTATTTTTTAGTCTGAACTCCCACACAAGCCATATGATAGGTATTACCTCCAACCGAAATAGACTTGTCGCTGAACATGAGTGTGTTTTAGAAAGGCACAAGATATTTATTTAAAGTAAACCTACAATATCACAAAATTAGCTGATACAAGGGTTATTGACTTATTAAAAACTCAAGCTATATTTCTAGCTTGAATTTTTCAAGGCAAACTTTTAGTCTTTGAGGTTATTTGAGTATCAGATGGTTTCTTGTGGAGGAAGTTTTGGATAGCAGAGTTGCTTATCTCAACAATGCTGCAGAAAATTTGTGCATAACTCTTCAAATAAAAAGATTTTATTAAAAAAAAAATTCTGCTTACAAAGTGAAGTGATTGTAACTACAACTTATGCATCGATACAGATGTAGGTACCCAGATTTTCCCCCCACCATAACACTTGCCTTTCACTCCTCAAAGCTGCTCTTTAACTGATACTGACTTCCTCCCATCAGCAGGAACAGAGGAAACCTGAAATATTTTACATCCTTCGTAACGTATCCTGGATCACTTAAATGGTTTTGAAAGATGGACAGTAATATTTAGTAAAGCTGTTTGTGATTGATTGCTTGTATCTTAGTAACTGTGAGTTCAAGTTATCCTTCTGTTATGACTAAGAACGATTTTCAACTTTGTAATATGCATTTTTAACATATGTGTATTACTCTAAACTTCATAGTTCTTTTCAGTATGAGGATCAAGGCAGGATCTCTGTCCTAAATATTTTATAGTGCAGCAATACTGAAATAAGAAGACTTATAGCTAAAAGAGCTAAATAAAAGACTTGGAGTTAAAACCAAATTATATTATAAAATAACAGTATTAGCAGTGAAGCTTACAAATTTGTTTTGTTTTGTTTTGTTTTAAATTTTAATCAAAAGCAGAAATATATGCAGTATATGCGTAAAACACAGTAAAAGGGAATTTGATGGTCACTACCATGCCTGGTTTGGAGTACTTTTAAGTTCCTGGTGTTCACGGCCTAGTTTGTGTATTAACCTTCTCCAAAACATCCTGTTTCAAGCCATGTATTTTGTCATGCCAGAACAGAGCTGGATGAAGCTATGGAAGCATAACCACTGAAGTGTCATGGGATTGATGGTGCCTTAGGCAGCAGCTGGTCCTAACAGGACAACCAACCCCTTCTAGTCCAAGGAAATCCACCTCCAAAGAGCACAAAGAGAAACAAACAGCAAGATGCCTAAAATGAAATTAGAGACATGCAGGTTTAACTCCTTCCATAGCCAGAAATGGAATGAAGAAATGCATTCTCTTTTAGGGAAGCAATTCCTTCTAGTGATGCTGTATATTGCCCTGGGAACAGGAAGAAGTCTTTCTATCATAAATGATTGTTGTCTAGGTTTGTTTTTTGGTTTTTTTTTTGCCACGGGATGGAATCCGCAGTGGAGAGAAAGGGAATATGAGGCTTAATGACTGCTTTGTGCTGGCTGGAGTGGCAATCGAGAATTAAACTCAGTGTAAACATGAATTTTAAAATATGAAAAGGCATTTTTCTCTATGTTTATTGGAAGTATAATGGTATAAGAAATATTTTGTTTATGTAAAATATTTTCTAGCACAGGATGGCAAAGATTTCATTAAAATTTATAAATTATGAAGTAAAACAAAATGAAATATTCAGAGATTAATAATTTTAATGTAACTCCAATGAAGTCCAAGGAGTTGCATGAAGATGAATTCAGCTCAACAAGCTTTACCCTTCTTAGTGCAGAACACATCATATGGCATGGTTTATGGTAGTTTCAGCTATTCCTTAGCAAACTCAAGCAAGTAGCTCACTCAAGCAGGTAATAGATCTCACATGAAAAAGTAACAGATCATATATTGAGGCATGCAAACTGACATTTCATCACAACAAAATGTCAACTAGTAATTCATTACATTCCTACAAATAAGTCAAGAAGAAATATCCAGTATTCAATTACAACTAAGTGTGCTGGATTGCAACAGTTAATTTATTTGCATATTTTCCCTTTAGTTATTCAGCTTTTCACTTTGCGGTTAATATTGCACCTTAATAAAGGACTTATCTAGGACTTCAGAAGAATTCAGCAAAAAATAATGTTTCAAACTACATACTGATTTTTCAATGCATTCAGGATTATTTAGAACTTGTCTAGACACTAAAGTTCATCTCAGCAAAGGCAAATGATAGACAACAGCATCTTTTAATTTAACTGGACAGGAAGTTTAAGGGACTATTGATTAAAAAGTGTGGATAACTGAACTCAGAATGTAACACAAACTATACAGAGACATAGTAAATTTAGAATAACTTCGTGAATTTACCTGAATCACTTGGTCATAATAATTTCTGTTGCTTTTCAGGCTAACAAGGCTCCTTTTGCTTCACAAACTGAGCAGTATCTGGATCTGGGAGTATTCTACATTAGTATTTTATGCACATTCCTTACAATTGTAAGTATTCATGAAATTTACATTACTTTTTCTCAGCAGTATCAAACTAATTGCCAATATCAAATGACATTTGAAAAAATACTGTATCTAAAATTCTACAAAAATAAAAATGTTTCCATATGAAAAGAATGGGAAGAATCCTTCCCAAAAAAATTGAAAATGAAAATTACTAAAGCAAGAATATTTTACAAATAGAATATATAATGCAGTGGAACAGAAGATTGTGTTATATTGCTGTGCAATATCATGGTATCACATCCAGAGGTCTATAAAAATTTAGTTAATTTTGTGCATCTTCAATATGAGTTCATAATACACAGTGTAGTTGCGGCTTTAGAGCTGCAAGAGTATGCTGTGAATGAATATTTTAAATATTGTGCATTCTATGTTATATTTTCATAATATAGAATGCTCTTAGTTGCATATTGTGTATTATTCCTAATACATATTCAGAGCATATATTGTAACAGCTCCTTTGGAACCACTAACGTGTGTTGTGAATGTGTATTAACAGCAGAATGCATTTGCGTATTATGAGTCCATAATACTGAATGCACAATCAAATCTTTGATAAAAAGTTATTGCTATACGTACAAACAGAAGTTATTTTCTCATGCTTCTCACTCACAACTGTGCCATCTTGCACAATCTTTTCTCACCCATATCTTTACAATTCACAAAGAAAAAAATATCCAGTACTGCAACAATCCTGTGAATTACAGTTTTCTTGAAGTATTTCATGAGGTCTTTTTTTCCTTTCTTTGTTCTATCTCATAATCAATGTTTTCTTTAAATGCCTGAATATATACTCTTGGTTTTTCATTTTGGAATCCATATAAATGACTGGACTAAGGTCTTAGCATTAAATGCTCATTTGGATATTACATGTAAAATACAGGTCATTCATTGGAAAAAACAAACATAAAGAAAACCCTCAGTCAGTTGTACTAGTATTTTTAGCTATGATGATTTTGTTTGTTTGTATGTTTGCCTAAAATAACAAGGGGTGGGGGGGGACAGACAGACACAAGAAGGGGAGAAGGTGGGGAGGAGTGTTGCCAGGTAGGAACATACAATTCTCCAGATGAGGCAGAACTAAAATTATGAAATATGATTACCAAAAACATTATTTCAAAACTTCATTTGGATCAAAAAGTTACTGTGTTTCTACATCGACAGATGATCATCCTGGCAACCCATGCAAGTAAAGATGGAAAAAGACACATTTACTTGTCTAAAGCAGGGAATTTAAGAACAATAGTTTCTTGGTTTCTCGTTTAGCTAAATGAAAGTAATGCACATCTTGGGTCCAGGTCTGATATCATTCTGTATCTGTGCTCCAGGGATAGGTTTTTATCCCCAGGAAGCAACAGAAAAGCTAAGGACAGCTTGGCTTTTGCCCAGTTTCTATGCTCACCCTATAGATTTGCTGGAATAACTAGAAAGACACAAGAGGAAATCACCATACCATTTCAAGGACTGCTTGTGACCATACTGACTATTAGTTTAAAATGGCTTTCAGATGTATTATTTTAATAACTAGTACTGAAATGTATTTTATAGTTCTGATATCACCGCAGAGACGTTAACTCCAAAAAGTATTCAGATAAGCATTCTGGCAATTAATGGCAAGTATAAACTACCAGCCATACAAGAAGCAAATATTATGCATGACTATAAGAACATCTCAACTAAAATATTAATAAAATCAGAAAATACAAATTAGATTCAAAAGATCCTCCATATAGCTAGTATTTTTGGATCACATATATGGGGATGCAGTCCTGCCCAGTGAATGACGGACATCATAGTTACATTCTACATTAATATGTGTACTCTCTGCCACATATCAGAGAGAGAGAGTGTGTGTATGTGAGCATAAAATGACTGGAATTTTAGTGTTCTCCCTTCAAAAGAAATGATTACATTTTAGTTTAGTGAGGAAGTCTATTACAATGAACAAATTCCTTCATTTCTCTTTTCCTTTTTCTGTGGTTTATTTCAAATCTTTTAAAGTATTAATGAAAATGCTGTAAAAGTCATAATATTAAAGTATAATTTTATTTAACATTGTTTTACATTATAAGAGCTATAAACAGGCTCTTGTAAACTTATACAAGCAGTTATTTTTAGGTCTTTTTTTTTCCTTTATGATTGTAAATAAAAGTAAGATAGCTTGTACTCAATTCTTTTAAAATTCTAACATACTAGCTGCTCTCTATTAGAGATTGTTTCAAGATACAAATGCCAGCAGCCTGTAAATTACCTTGATCATCAGTGATCAACAAAAACAAATTAAATACTTTTCTGTGGTTTTCCAAAGTGAGCTGTATATCTCCTCATTAAATTATTTGGATTTTGAATTTAATACACTTTATTATAATAAAAGTAAATTTCCGATAGCAATGATCTACAGCCAAGTGAAATTTAAGCAGCTGTGGCATGGGTACTTTCACTGCAGAATCTCCATCGTTTTCAGTCCTGAATCTCTGACCAGTTCCCTGATTTTTGCCTGATTTTGTTATATTAGTAAACAAATTAAAAAAAAAAAAAAAAAGTTTTAAATGGAATTCTGGTAAACCAATCCTGAGCTTGATCCAATACTCTCCAGAGTCTAGTTAAACTTTGAAGCACACTTTTATTGTGGGCTTCAAGAAGATTTGACACCCATTTTTTAGGAGAAAAAGTATACTTTTGTTTACACCATAAACATAATTAAGGAGTAAATCAAGGGAATAGCACAAATGCTACTGCCATTATGTCTCATGTATTTGTCACTTCCAGTGGGGACAGGAAGTATCACAGCCTGCTCCATTTTGCCCCTCTTCAGCATCACTCTGTTCTGAGGCTGGGAATAGGAGCGCTGCTCCTATGGTCACCTCACACTCTCAGCCCAAAACAAAAAATACTGTTCACCAGAATTGTATCTTGCTTCTTTGTAGTACCATTTGTGGGTAATTCTGAAAAAGAATCATATAAAATTCAGAAAAAGATTATTGAAGTGCTCTCTCAAAACACCATAGCATCACCAAGGTCTTACTTTCTTGAGGAAAGAAACCCAATTTACAACTGGAAATTTATGTGAAGGAGCACTCAAGGCCTATATTCACTAAGTATCTGCTTCTTCCTGACATTGTAATGGGACCAAATATGCTAAGAATTAAAGAAAAAAAACACCTTAAATAATTTGTGAGTATGGGAAAATTATGCAAGTCGATCTGTAAAAGCTTGGTGCCGTATATGAAGAATTGGTATGAAAAACCTGAATCTGAAAAAACATCTAAGTTATCAGCCCTTGGATTTTCTTTTTATGAAACACTTGCTGGGAAAGACAAAACATGAGGTTAAGCAGAAACACAAAGGTATGCTATTTTTTTCTTTTTAATGCCAAAGAAGAATTCTCTTATGACAGTTTGTAGTATCTTGTCAGACTTTAAATTCTTTTCCTTGATGAGGTTTGTTATAGACTGAGAAGTGGCGAACAGCACCAACAAGCTCCCGTGACAAAGGGAGACAGTATAATACTTTCTAAAATAAAGCAGTAGATACTTGATCTCATTTTCTTAATGTAAATGAGTGAACTTGGGAACAATGGGGTGATTTTGGCCTCCATCACATTGACACAAACAAAATCAGAATCTTGGCCTATGGATGCAGAAATCTCTAAAATATTGCATTAATTTGCTCTGTAGTTTGCAGGGAAATATACAATTTGGGAATTCGGTAAAATAAAGCGAATTTTTAGAAATACAGAAGAGATTGCTGTGCATGTACATTAATGTTTGTCTAAGTATCATCTATCTAGACACCCATAGTTAACTACACTCACAATGTGCATGTGTAAAGGATATGCTACAGTAGACCATGAGATTATACATTTATCCTCATTTGTGGAGGTGGATGCCTAGAACTCGTGAATAGAGTATTTAATCCTAATCAATATTTATTAAAGGAGACAAAGTAACAGGAAGGCAAACCTACTGTACTTTAGAAACAAAGCAGTAAGCTGGTGTTCTTATCTTGTAATAGTTAATGAAGTTTTAGGATTTATTTTAACCCTGAAGTGGGTTTTAAAAAAACGTACTTATATTAATGTACTAAAAGAAATACAATTGTCACTTAGTTTCATTAAGCATGACAGATGACAGTTCTGAAGATAAATGCTGGAACTTGTGAAAATTGCAAGTTCAGGTTGAAGTGACAATAATATGGTAGCAATGGGATGGAGTTGTGCTGCTCACTGCATTAATCAATACTGCGATGTATTTTTTTAATATATGAAGAATATTTAATTTCATTAATTTATGACTAGGTTCTTTCTACTTAAGTCCTTTCCATCTATGGATTTTGGTTTCATTTTAAAACATTCTGGCTATTTATAAATCCACAGCCAATCTCATAAAATATCATGGTTGGGAATCAGTTGTCTGTATGCCATATACAATTTGAGAGATTGATAATATAACTAAAACAATTAAAGGGGATGTGGCTGCATCCCCTTTAAGACTGCAAAAGTTATACTAGTCACCTGTGCTATACTCTGCAAAATCAGATTTAAATTTGTTCAGTTTATGATACCTCACTTATCTTTGCAAACCACAGGCTACACCTTCAATCCCCTAGCAAAACCTATCTGTCTCTTTTACTTCCAATTGTGAATATATACACTACTGTACGGAGTCAGTGTTATATTTAGATTAGTAGAGCCTGTATCATAGTGTCACAGATCTGAAGCGCTTGAATTGGGAATGAGAGGATCCTGCCATAAAACATTTTCATTACAACTTTATGATTCAAAACACAAACACACACACTCCATGCTGCCATGCACAGACAGGATTTGCTTCTGTTTTACTTTGTGATAGCCCACATAGTTGAGTTTTAGTACTTTGGGACATGTGAGCAATTAAAAACTTCTAATACAGTTAATGAGCAGTGGCAAGGTGTGTGTACAGTAAGCATTTATGGATAGCTATCAGCTATCAGGTGCTTACAGCACCTAGAATAAGTAAATATTTGGACTATTTAAGTATGGATAAATAATGTATAGATGGCAATTGATACCTAAATTTAAACTTCAAAAATTAAAATAATGAAACCAGTTAAGCAATCTCCTTCATAGTACTGTAAAATCAATACTTGAAGGGCTTCTGGAGACAACCTTTAGCTCAGGTTTGGGAAACAAAACCCTTTTTGACTAAAAATACAGGCAGTACCAAGTATCGGACTACTGAAAACTACCCGTCAACAGGTCTAAGCTTGTCTTTGACACCATTAGGAACAAGAAATAATGTAAATGTTTTCATGCTGAATGTAAATGACCATGAACTTTCTCGGCTAATATCACGTATTTCTGTTCTCTGCATGTTGTATAAGCTTTAAGTTAGGGACTTGCAACTTATATTGCTCTTTACATCTCCTGTACATCTGGCTCATTATTCTCATGACCTGCCAAAATTCACATATAAATGGGTAATGTCGCTTAAACTTATTAATCCAGTTTGATTAAGAGACAATGCTCATATGAGGCAATTTATGGCTTTGGAGAATGATTAAATGCTGAAGTGGAGCCAAAGCATTTGATAATCACAAGAGCTATTTTTGCTGGAATGTTCCAGCCATATGAATGTTTCTCCCATCAGCCAGTAAGAGAAGCACATTTAGCAAACAACATTAAAAAGATGGATTTTTGTAGGTAAAAGAAGGTTTGAAATTCTGTATGTAACTGCAGTTAAGATACCCTGTTTGTGTCCCGTGAAGAGCAGGTATAGGTAAAGGATATATAGAATTCAGAAGGAAGATGTTACTCTCCCTAAAAGCAGGGCTAAGGACAAATAATTGCATGATGGAGTTACCTGTGTAGAAACAGGAGGCTAAGATTGCAGTGTGAACATACATGATTTGTGTTAGGATTTATGATTCATTTTCATATTGCTACCGTAAATGAGTGACAATTATCATCTGTCAGACTGGTCCATTAACACGTGTTGGAAGCAAGTCCAGAGTGGCAGCAATTCTCTGGTCTCATGGTAACAGGCCTGCTTAATTTATACCTCCAAAAATATAAATGAAGTAAGGAATGACGTCTTAGGAAGAGGCCACTTCAGAATTAGAAAAGGGAGGTTCTGGTGGAAAACTCTCATAAGAGCTTGGAGAGGAAGTTGGAGTTGAAGATTTGGGGGATTTTTCTGATTTTTTGTTTTTAGATAATGCCATGAATCACATGCAAAAGGCCAATGCAAGGGTACTTCTTCATATTTATTTAGTCAGTGAATAACAAGAGACTCAAATCATTCACAGATCCCTACAGTAATCTACTATATACGTAATAGCCATGTTTGGTTATTTTATTTTTTAACGAAGACATCAGTGCTACTCATGTAAAACCCAGGTAATGTCTTCTGCAGCCGAACTGCTGTAATCTGTGACTTCCAGAACTGGGGAAACCAATCTATACATGCCCGGTGACATTTCTGATCATCATTCTCCTTCATCCTGTTCATCTGAACTCATATGCATCAGTCTAAACTGCATAAAAGTCAACCCTCTTTTCATTTAGTGAAAATGAAGAAGGTAGGTGGAAGGAAGACGCTGAAGAGTTAGGCAGGCGGATTTGGAGAGTCTGTTCAAGTAGACTACACAGAAAGCAGGTAACTCTGCTTCTGCTGGCAAGCTAGCCCTTCCTTAAGTGTTAGTCAGAAAATAAACATTATGTGGTTTTCCTTCTCACTGGTTGTTACATAGAAAAAGAAAAGAAGGCCTCACTTGCTCCAGAAGTTTTCTGTCTTCAGCATTCTGAAGTTCTCACTTCATATCCACTAACAATGATTCACAGAAATGAAAGGAACGAAATGTGAATTGGTGAACATACTTAATAGTCTTTTTTAATAGCATACTGGCAAGGGCTGGAGATGGACTTTTACTGCACAATAAAATATGCGAGTATTTTTATATACAGTTGCTAGATGTCTAATTTCAATGTCTAGTTTCTTCTTCCTGGACAATTTCAGAAGGGAGAGAGGAAAGATGTAGGAAGAGCGAAGAACACAGTGGTGCAAAGGGGCATTGATTTTCCCTCCCCTTTGCTCACAGATGCTCTGTAACTCCCATTACACACATGGTCTCACACGGTGAGAGGGCAGAACTGAGGAATGGCCATGTTGAGTCACTCCAGAGACTCTCCTAGAGCAGTATGCCTCAGAGAGTAGACAACACCACGTATTTCAGGGAAAAGTGCACAATGTCAGTAAAAAACATGGACTAATTCCTTCACATCCACACACGATGAGATCTTATGCTAATTTGCAAAAAGCTGCTTTTTCTTTAACTCAGACACTAGACTTTGTTCATACAAGAGACCATCCCTACATATAAATGGTTTATACATTTCAATCATTACATTCTGTTCTTCAAAAAGAAATGTCTGAAATCTCAATCTAATGTAATGAGGGATTTTTTTTTCTCTAAAATCACTCCAGCCTCAAACTGAATACAGTCTCAGTGCATCTAAATTCCAAGACCAAGCTGCGTTTCTTTGAACAGTTTTTTCTGCATCTATCATTGCCTTTTTTTTTTTTTTTATGCAGGAAACCTCAACTGTGTTCTAAAATCTGCCACAAACTTTCTCTGTGTCTACAGGCAAAACACTTTATCTTTGCATGCCTTCTTTTCATTATCTATGAAAGAAGAATGGTGATGTTTGCTTCCCAGGAAGGTTATATTTAGCTGAGATCCTGGGATGGCAGCTACCAATGAATTCCAAGCAGTGATTATTTGTTAATAGTCTCAGGACTGTGTTTGGAAAATCAGCAAATATACCTGTCATTCCACAGGACCATGTCAGGAGGCTCCATTAGAAGGCACCAATACCAGATTTTCAGTCTTGCCCAACTATCAGTGTTCAAGTTTGGCGTATCTCACCTGTGGTATTATTGACAGAGATGTCTTTACCCACTTTCACTTTCCCCAGGCAGCCAGAAAGGATGTGATGACAAAATAAGAGCTACCACCGAGATACCAGGGTAGTTATCTCTGAAAGCATACTAGGCCACGGTTTCAGAACAATCCCACAACACTAGAAGTTGACTGGCTTCTTGTTAAGGACATAACAAATCAGCTTGTTTGTTCTTGGGATGATAATGCCATTTCACTGAACTACAACTGAGTTCCTTTTACATTTTCTGTGTGCAGCGAAAACCCCCATAACAATACTGTTGAGCCTTCTGAAATGAATACCTCTTGAAGCAATAATTCTGTTAAAGGAAAAAATGATTTCTGGGCACCAGGGCTATGTGTTTAAGGATTTAAACTTTCTTAATGCCTAAAACCTGGAAAAAAAGTCCAGAAAGGACACCCAATTAGAAGGATATTGACTCATCCTGACAAAGGCAGGGGGGTGGGGTGGGAGTGACAGAGGGAGAAAGGGAGGAAGGAGGGAAGAGATCAAGGCTCACAACAAAAGACCTATTCATTTATAACAGCTTGGCTGTGGAACCATTCCAGCATGTTTAAAAATACTTTATCCATTAGTTGGGAACTATTTTCTAAATGACAACTTGCTGCCCACATCTGACCACAACCAGCTCCCTTTTCACATTGAAGGTAGCAAGGTTCACATTGTCAAAAGCAGCTCTGCCACCTCTTCTGGATACTGTAGAGGGGGTAAGGCAGAGTAAAGCAGAGGTGCCCTGCATGAAACAAAAATCCCTGACCTCCAGCATACAGAGAGGAGAAGTACAATGCTATTCAGTTCCTCCCAAGCTATTTTAAGAAAAGAGGGCAAAGAATACAACATTTAGAGTTCTCCTCACACAAAAAACAGGAAGAGCATTTTAGGTTAATCAAATTATTAAAAAAGAGATCATTTAATGCCTTGATGTGTGAGCTCAACAGTAGCCCTTTGCAATTTTATACGAGGCTTCTTTATATTAAGCTGTGTACACACACCTGAATAAAATCATCAAACATATATCACCAATGTTCCTCTGTATTAGCCAACAGATAAACATTTTTAATTACAAATACTATATACTTGTTGAACAGCAGGGTTTTTTTAATCAAATTATTCTCCCCTAGGAACACTTCTTCCTCAGTTATAAAGTGGTATAGCTGGAACTATTAATATTTTATGCCAGGCACTGTGGATACAACTTCATATAAAAGCTTTTCTTTATCTGAAATGTGACTGTTGCTTTAAAGTTGGCATTTCTACCTTTTGCCAGTATTTTGTTGCATATGCTTTCAGAGCTTAGTTTGAGGAAAATGAATGTCTGGTTTAATGTGTGTTTATGTCTCTTGACACATACGTTGCATCCTTATGTTAGTTTGCATTGAGACTCTGGAGAAGATTCTGGGAGAATATTGTGCAGTTGATCTTCTCATCAAAGTATCAGCTTTTCTGAACGTGTCAGTCAGCTACAGCAAAAAGTACTCTATATTACAATATATGCTATCATCTGATTCACCTTCTTACAAGGATCATCTTTGTAACCTTTTCTCATGTGGATATTCTTAATAACACCAGCACTATGTAAATGCAAAAGACTACATCTGTATCTACAGCATCTGTTTAAAGTAAAAATGCAGTGAACAAATGCTTAAGTTCTTAAAACAAAGTATTCAATAATTTATATTCTGGGGTTAGATTTTAGATATAGAGCAAGGTTTGTAAGAATCCCTTGCTTTCTTTTCTTAGTTTAGTTGATTAGTTTCAAGCTAGGTTGGGGAAGCAGTGATGAAAGATGGCATTGTAGATAAATATTAATGTGTCCAGTTGCTCATGAACATGGTTGTATTGTGCAGAACTCAATGAGTGTAAAATAGCTACCTTTTTAGCTTCCTGAGATATGATAGCTCTTAACCTAGGTTTTCAGGTACCTTGAAACATTTATGAATAATACAATACAGATTCTAAAATATATCTCCTTTTATGAGTGCTGGCACATTGTAACTCAGCTCTGCAGAAAGCCTAAGAAAAATGGCAAGGCAAGATCAAACAATTGTTTACATCTGACCTCCAACAAAATATAATTTTACTTTGGGTGACCTTTAAGTAGATATAACAATTACTTAACGAAATAAACCACAAGCCAAATAAAGAGACCATGTAATACAAAATATACAAATGCTTATGGTTTTATCACGAGAAGTGCTATCTATGTTTTATGTGCAATGTTGGGCTTGTAAACGTTTCTAATTTAATGGGGAAATGTATCCAGATTTTAATAGCTCATTTCATTTTCTAGGCTACATCAAAGAGTGAGATGGCCTCAACGCAATACCAGGAATGAAAAGAATTCCTGAATCCTGAGCCCAGCCGCAGGGTAATTTCAGAAGCCTTCTTGTCACTGCCTGGCTCCTGTCTTCTGAGAGGTTGGGTGGTTGGGGTTTTTTTATTTAAGAGCAACGTTTACCTACTGCATAAGAACACTCTGAAGATTAATTCGTTTGCATGCCACCTGAAATATGAAATGTGCTGGGAAACAGATCTCAGTCACGGAAGTGCAAAGGACCAGTTACAGTGCTGCTAGCACATTGTCCAGGAAAAAGTGCCTGGTTGTCTCTGTTGGCTGTAAGGTCCTTGCTCTGTCATTCCTCACAGAACACATCAGGGCAGAAAGGAAGGGGTTTCAGGGACTCTGTGGCCCTCAGCCCAAGCAGGTGCAGACTGCTTCCGTGTCCTGACAGCAGGTCAGGTGTTGAGACTTGCATAAACTTCTCTTTTGTTCACACCTGGGCTTCTCAGCCAAAAGTGCTTTTAGATGAGGTTGGAGTTTAATATATGCAGAGTTGCTAATCAGACAAATTCGACCCTCAAGCAAAACACAGGATGATCAGCTTGGCTACATAGGTATAGCCCATATATCATATTCCACTTCATCACTGAATTCAATTTGTGGGGCTAGTGGAATCCTTAAAACAAAGAAGGGCTTAGAAATCCCTGCCTCCTCAAACGTGAACAGTCTTAAAGAAGATCTTAGTACAACAAAAGCTAATTATTAATAGGACTAGCATATTTTTGCAATGAACACTTCAAAATCAAAATGTCACTATACTTTGTGTGTATGGTAGTAATGTTCTGTGCTCCATCCATAGCATGAAATTTGAGGTACATTTGCATATCTTAATAACTTAAATAAACTTGTCTACAAAGAAAACTATACCAAATAAAACATGAAGCAGAATTAAGCACTTGTTATTTCTGTTTATAAGGATATATAAGAAAATTAATGTTTGTTTAAAGAAATATAAAATATAAGTACAGTATGATCAGTACCTCACAGGGTGTTAAATTTTATTTTCCTAAGAAGTAAGACAGAATTTGAACATGGAAGTTTGGATAAGGTGATAGCATTCAGTGTTCACTGCTACAAAGTCGTTCCATATTTAGGAGGACTACCAAAGAGCAGTTCAGAATTTAGCCAGTCAGGGAGCATGTTTAATATTTGGCTTACAATTTGGAGGATCCCAGCCAGACCTGCAGCACTAGGCTCTCCAGGACTTATCCTTGTGTGCAGCATGTGTAGTCTCAATCAGCTGTTAATGCTTCTCTTGTAAGATTATAAAATAATTGCAAATAGCTCAGATTAGGAGGGGTGAATGTCACTTAAAGCTCATTTCTGTTTCATGTGCTATCCAGCATTCTCTGTAGGCAGCAGATGAGGGTCTACAGAAAAACAGGAGCCTAGAAACAAACAATAATAACAAGGACTAATCAGAGTGTAATAATCCTTTGAGTTGCACTTATGTTAAAAGGTAATCACTGATATTCACATGGCACTGAATAAGTAGCATTTCATATGGACTTCATACTTACAGAAAGAAAATAAAGAATTTGATTTCCTAAAGGGCATTAGGAACAAAATATGAAGAAAACATAGCTTTGAAGTTTTAGCACTGACTTTCTGAGAGCTGCATTTTCTCAGTTATGGCATAAGACCCTGTGCAAGCTTAAGCACATTTTGCATCAGTTCTATATTAACACTGTGTTTGAACACTTTTATCAGTTGCAATATTGCAGCAGATGGGTGTCCTCTAGGTCAATAGTACAGAGACAAGCGTATTTGGACATACTTGAAAACAGGTGCCTAGGTAACTTACCTGGTGTAAAATTCTGTTAAAAAGAGTATAAGCACCACTCTGATTAGATGGCAGGTGAGTGAATGGTTTCATGACAAAGAGTCTTGAGAGACACCACCATTGCAAGGAGTTGCCGTCTCTGTGTACCCTGTTCCAGTGGCAGCTGGGACAAGCAGAGTTTGCCATACTTATGAGAGCTGCTATTGCCACAGCCTCCACGTGCAAGCTGAGAGGGCTTTCAAGATAGAGATGCAGTTAGACACCTAGATCTGTGGATCTAACCATATAGTCCCCCCATGTCTCACCTTTCATGTTTTAAAAATACAGTTATAATATCTACTTCATGCGTGTGTGTAAACATTCTTTTCCAATGTAGATGAGGTACTCGAAGAAGGGGGGTTGCGGAGTAAGAATTACTTTTGTATTTCTGTTTCAAATGCAAGAAAGATGGCATTCTTCAAAGCACCATGAAGATTTCTTCACAAAATTGAAATGCCTAAAAAAAATAAGAAATTAATAGCGGAAAACTCTAAATTAATTCCAAATATAGATGAACATAACTAATACAAAAAGCAAATAAGATTTCAAACCTCTGCTTTATTTTATGTCTTTTTATATGCATATACACTAAACCAATATACACATGTGTGGGCATAATGCATGTGTCCTCACCACTTGAAAGCTTTTTATCTGCTTGAAAAACAAAGCAAATCCGCAATATGACACTGAATGCATACATTTTGTATGGATTTATTTCTTTGTTTGATTAAGATTAAAAAAAGCCAAGCTTTGGGGTCAAAAATGTAACAATTAAATATCTAAAAGGAAAAGAATAGCCAGTAAATTATTTATATATTTATCATATTCCATCACATAATCTTTGCATTTATAAATATGGTAATCAAGAACTGTGGACTTTAAAATCAACTATATGGAAGCATGTGAAAAGTAGTATAGTAGTTTTCATGATAATAACCTTAGTGATACGAGATTCTTTATATACACAAATATGATCTTTAAAATGGCCTCTATCAGCTTAAAAAATGGACAATATCATGAAACTTGTTAAAGCCAAGGTGAACTGTGACACCATATCCAAATGCAGAAAAAGACAATCACATTTTTCGACATTTCTACAGCTGATGGCATTGAAATGTCAGCAAAGCTCAAAGCAAAGGTACACAATAAATTTGATATTACACCACATGTTTGATTAAGCCCAAGGGTGAAATTGTAACCTGCAATTTTATTCTGAGTCAGTAGATTTCTGACACATTTTGATTTTTAACAAAGGGAAACCCAGTCTTAAGGCTTCACAGAATTCAGCAGGACTGTCATTGTTTTATTCAGACTCTGCTGGAAATTGGCCTTTACAAGCCCAGTGGACGCAAGTATGTTAATAAATTTTATGATTGTATAAACTGATCTCAAAGAATTGTTTCAAATACCAAGGCTATGATTATACTGAAAACACAGAGTATTAACTAATGGCAAGGTGTGGTGAAACAATAACAGTATTTTCTGATTAAAACTATTTTATTTTCTACTTCAGATTTTTAATACATTAAAAAGAGTTTTATACATGTACATGAAGTTGTTCACGCTTAAAATACAAGAATGTTGTCTATGAAAACCACAAGCAATTTCTGACAATACTTGGTTATTTTTTAAAATCCATTTATACTCATTATAAAGCATAGGATAATTCCAATAATAGTTAAAAAACCCAACTCTGCCTTATAACGAAGACACAGGGAAGCTGTATCACTTATTGTGACAGGTCTCGGAGAAGAAATGCTTGACTACAGATGAAAGAAATACAAATGGTGAAATCTGCTCTCATTTGTGACCATGGAGCATGGTAATTAACTGAAACATATTCAAGCAGTTTTAAGAAATAGCCTATTCAAAAGCCACGCATTGTTTTTGTTGTTTCCTAATTTTTATCACGCTGTTGGATAGCTCAGAAGTGATGCTGTCAAAGCAGCAGTCAAGGACTGAAGTAATTGGAACTGCTGGGTGAAAAGACAAGCTCCATACAGGAATTTCCTGCCACTTCAGTGACTGTGACAGAAAAGCTCTGAAAATGCCGGTAGAGATTTAGAATGATAAATAGCTGCTATGGTTAGTAAGAAATATTGGAAGTTCAGTTTTGTTTTATTTGCTGAAATATTACCAAAGAAGGCTTGAAGCCTGTGACTTGGAAAATGTGACTCCAAAACGACCTCTGACAGTTGGGGTTGCTGTGGATGTTGTGCTTCTATTTATCTGTGAGTATTGTCAGATCCTTTGTCTCATTTCTCAAAATAAAAACACAACCTTTGTCCCCCTGTTTGTCATTATTTATATACTACAAGGTCAATTCCTTTATTTTGAGACCTCCTAATTTTCCTGACATTATTTATTGGGGCTGTCTTTTCTGCCATTCTTGATAATTACCCCTGTATTCCATTCTCCAGTCTTCAGAGATAAACTAACAAGGCTATGTCCATGTAATGGACTTCAAAGTAAATTGTTGCAATGTTGAACCTAATTACCCTGCTGGAATCTGTAAGCCCGTGACAGGCACATGGGTTCTTGACGCCTTGAAGCTCCCGAAGAAAGGCTTGTGAGAATAATATCCACCAGAAGCAGGGAAATGACTGAAAGTAGGAAATGTAAATAAAGATATCTATCAGCACTCCCAGGCAGGGAGCCACCCATCTTCTGGCTGGACACTGGTTGACTCTTTCCCCTGCTGAGGTTCTCAGATGTGTGCACTCTTCAGGTTTTAGGTGCTTAACACAGGTTAATCCCCATGACTACAGCAGAGAGCCAAGAGCAGTAAGTTAGTGAGCATAAGTAACACAATAGACCCAACTGAAGGACCCACCTGCAGGAGCTCCACACTCAGATCCCATGTCTGAGGATTTAAACTCTTCAGTCTCTCAGGTCTTTGGAGAGCATTCCCCATGGCCCAGTGCTTAGAGCAATAGGGAACAAAAGCAACCTCTTTGTAGGTCTCTTTCATGCAAGGAATTAAATGGTATGTACAATTCAGTGCTTTCAACATGATTAGATGTAAGAGGCAAAAGGATGAATTTGTGAAATCTTCAGATATTTAACCATTGGCCTGTTTGGCACCACCAGCACTGTGGTTGTGATATCCGGAAATGTACGTCAAGTACTTTATAGACAGGGACTTCGACGCATGCAGCAGCAGTAGAACAATGGCTTTGAAGATCTACCTGAAAATATTAAACACCTGTAAGTCATATGAAGTGAATGGGCCTTGACACGATTTCACCCATGTGGGTCTAATTGCAGAAGCAGGGTCTGAATACTTACATGGAGAGCATCTTCCAGAAGCATTAAAGCTTAAGACTGGGGAAAAACATCCATTGGTACTGAAAGAGTGTCTGCTAGACACTCTTAGATGTAAAAATAATACCCAGAGTAAATGCTAAAACAATTTTATTTTGTATATGATTTTCCAAGATAGCTACAAAACATTGCATGAAGCAGACAAAATGAAAGCAATAATCTTCAAAGCCTAACACCACATCCTCTTCCTTCCTGGCATAAGTACAAAAATGCAAGCTAAAACAAGATAACTTCTTAGTGAATGAAACTGCTTTCACGGAGACTGGATCTTAACTGATTTCGTCTTGTCTGCTAAAGTCTCTTTTAAAAACAGAAATAAACTAATCTGAGGGGGTGAGGGAGAAGGACTCCAGCAAACCTAATACAGAAAGAAAGAAACATAACATGGAAAATGTAAAGTTATTGGTACAGTTGAACATCAAGTTCTTTCCTAAGTTCTTTCTAGGAATTACTGTAGTTGAACACTTCCAAAAGGAAAAGTTGGCTTCAAACTTATAAATACAAATATATACAATCAATAAAGTTAATTGTCAAATATGAAGGCTCTTACTTTCTATCTCAATTGTAAAATACCTAATCCCACAAAAATACACATTTTTTGCAAAGTTGTAGTAACATAAATTTGTAGGCCTCTAAAATACTTTTCTTTTAGTTTCTCTTATTTCTCTTGTGCTATTCACATAGCATTCTTTTTCCTATACAACTTCTATTTTTTAATCCTACATCTAAGTAATATACTGTATTACATCTAAGTATTATACTGTATTCCTGTTTACATTATCACAATGAACTTTTAAAATACTAAGTCTCAAAAACTATCTACCCAATAAATAAGAAACAAAAAAACTATGAAATTATTATGTATTTTCATTTACTTATTGTTACTACCTTGTTTTATTTTACCTAATTATAATGAGTGCTGTGCTGTGCCACCAAACAAAACACCCTCAGGCTGTTACCCACCATTAATGCCACAAGTGATTCAACTGAAATAAGAAAAAATAGTAACAAGGATCAATACAATCAACACCCACCGCCACTGAAAAAAAATGTTAACTAAAAAAAATCCTTTCTAAATTTAGGATGCAATAGATATTGAGAAGATGTGAATTGAGAAGTCAGCATAGCACTACTTCCAGGACCCTTTCGTCAAGGCAGTGCTCAGCTACTTATCAAAACACCAGATAAACAGATGAGAAAACATCCGTATACATTTATATACAATATCTGTACATTTATATACAAGCCTGATGCTACTCTTCAAGTTACCAGTCATGTTCTGATAATAAGCTCGCAACGTTAATGTTAAAACCCATATCCTCACTCTCACCAGTGTTCCCAAACTGACTCTGTTTTGTCCTGAGTGTTCCAAAATCATACAGAGTGATCCCTTGCCAAGTAACTGATAACAGGAACATGGGTCTCACTTTGAGCTAGATTGATATTTTCATTTAGTCTACACATACGTGTATATTATGAGCTGACCCACTGTCTTTGCCCTGTCTGGCAGATTACCTAGGATTAAAACAATGCCATGGTCAGTGTAGTCTTTCTTTCTGCTCTCAGCCTGCTGGAGCTGCATTTTGCTAAAGAGAGTCACAAAACATCCTGGTACTTTTATAAAGGTAAATGCTCCTTGGCCAGTGGAAGAACAATAGACAGTTTTCCATTACATTCATATAATGTCTGTAAGTTATTAAAAATGCTCTAAGGCATGCAAGTCCCAGGAGATGTGCCAATTGAAGGGAATATCATTTATATTTTGCCTATTTAAAATATTTTCAAAGAACATTAAAGTTGAATTGCCAGTGTTTCAGACATTCAAATATTAGGGAATGCCAGATGAAAGGCCATCTACCCAAATTTCAATATATCTGTATGTCCTTGGCTCCTCAATCATGACTTTTTTCCACTTCACAGAACATCATCTGGACCTTATGTGGAGCCTTTAGACCACCAAAAAAATCACTAGTTTTTAAGCAAGTATAAACACTCCTTGCCAGTTGCAAGACAAGCTATGGAATAACAGTGAAATGCAAGTCAATTCTCATCCATCTTCCAGGAAGATGTTCATTTGCTGTCTATAACTTCTATTAACTAATAAAGCCAACCACATTGATTTGGCACATTCATTCTGAAGTGCATTATGCTTACACTTAAGTCTTTGCTCTTTAGTATTAGAAATCAGTATTTTATTCTTTCTGTTAGGTAGGTTGATTCTAGCTGTCTCAGATCCATGCAGTTTTACCAAAGCGAAAAGTTTATTTCATGGTTATCTCAACCACATGTTTATCTCGATCTTTGTAATTTTACCTAGAGCATGATGAAATGTGACAGGAATGTCATTGGTGTGATCAGCATATGAAATCTGTCTGTTTGAGGCCAGATACTCAGATGTGCTTACTCCCGCCATTTCTTGTCTTCTTTGACCATCAGGATGTTGGACCATCCAAAAACTTTATCCTAGTTTTAAAAGAAAGCTAGAGCCCTCACTGTTCTTTAATTGTGTTTAATTTCTTTAAACAATTTCCTGGTTTTATTCACTTTCTCAGAGAAGGGGAAATTCACACCCAGATAATGCCACCCTTTGTGAATGGGGGCGTGTCTGGGGGACACAAATTTCAGCAGAGAATGTACATGAACTTTCCAAACAGGTTTGCTAAATAATTTTATTAGATTTTTCTCTAAATCACCCTTGTTCTGAGAATTGACTGAAAACCAAAAGGGGAATATTTAGAGAGATACAGCTGTCATTAATTTGGTTGGTTTAATTAATGTATATCATCAAGTATCATTATCACTTAATAGCTTGATACTGTGGTCCCGTAATCAGCAATCTCAGGGTCCCGACAAGCCTATCATAGCTACACCTACGTCATTTCTGAAAGCAGGCAATCTTAGCAGATGCCATAGATCTTTATGTGGCTGTATAGATCACACAGCTGGAAAATGAGAAAAGCCTTTAGAAATGTCCAACTGTACACTTTCTCCAGTTGAAGTGAAGGGAAATGAAATATTCATATGATATGAACCTTCTTAGGCTGGAAATAGGGTTTCTCTTGCCAAAGGAAGCAAGCACCTTCTATAGAATATTTTGCTTGCCAGAAATATGGAATAAGCGTTACCTGACTGCTTAAAATCACCCTTTTATTTGATTTCTTACCAGACTGAAGTGAAATGTGAACTGTAGCTTTAAGGCCTCTCCCAGACTTAATAAGCTCCAGGTGTACTTGCAGCAGTTAATTGCTTCTGAAGGGAGCTAAGAGAATATTGTTTCAAGAGCCTGTTATTTCTGCAAAGACGCTATGATCAGGGTTTGCTGCGTCAGTGAGTTCCTATGGTGAAAGTGAAACTTCTCTGAATTTTATGGAAATAGACCCAAAGTGTGAAGCTGGACTCATGATCCAGGTTTCCTCCTAATAGAAGAGGCTAAATTTGATTTTTACATAAGGCTCCTCTCCATTTCTATTAACAAGGAGCTCTAGATGGCTCTTCTGAAAACTAAACTGAAATGTCTTGGTGTAACTAACTTTCTTTTGAGAAAAATAAAACCTTTGCTGATAGTAATTTTGCAGCTCTACCATATTCTGACACAGTTTCTCTTTTTCCAACACAGTACAATTAAAAATGTGTTTGTATTATGTATGGTAATTAATAATAATGAGATATACATGAGAAAAAATCTTCAAGATCAGATCCCTCCTTTCTGCCTTCCACATTACCACATCCAGGTAACTAGCAACATATTACAGCCAAGATACCATATCTACTTAGTTATGCTCTTGCAATTTTATGTGACTATCGTGTTTAAAGTGTGGAGGGGTTAATACAAAGAAAGAACTTTGGCAAGTGCTTCTCTAAAGGGACAGATTTTCAGTAAATCATGTTGAATTATGAAACATACATATCACGTAGATTTGTAAAGAGCTACCTTGCGACTGAGACACTATGCTACGATCTCTAAGGTGCAGGCTTAGTTCATCTCTTTCAATTTTCCATTGTGGCCCTGGATAAGTCATCACATTTTTCTGTCTAATCTTGTTCTTGGAAGAAACTTATCTGTTGGGATTGAAATTTTCCAAAAATTCAGTCTGTATGGGAAATTTTAGAACAGATGTTTCAGGCGTGGCAAAATTACAAGTAAAGAAAAGAGGCTCTTATTTTGGGAAACGTGAAGCAATTTTAATGTTGATGAGTTCTCTCTATTTGCTGTAAACAAGTTGTACACAAATAACTTTTAAAAAAACCCTGACTTTACCTAATTTTTTACATCCCACACCTTATCCTTACTCTACTGTATTTATTGTTCTGCACTTGGTTCTTTACTTATAATTTCAAGATCCCTAGCACTTTCAGAAGACATGAAAATGTCATCTTCAAATCTGGCATGACTCAGGTACTATAATATTTGTGTCATTTTCTTCTTATTTAAACTTCCTAAAGACCTTTTCCAGGCATGAGGTGAAAAATTTCAGTGAGACACTATCTCCATATCTAGCTACATTTCCACTCAACTTCTTCACACATCTTGTCACACTAAACTTAAACATTTCTGTCCTAATAATATAGCTGTGTTTCTGAGTTATTATATATGGCCCTTGTACACCTTTCCTTTCCACAACTTTCAACACTACTTGAATTTCCATCAAGTCAGAAATCTGTTCATAATTCCAGGAAGGTATACACAATCTCTTGTTTTTTCTGGCACTCTTTCTCAGGGGTTATTCATTGTTTGCAGGTGATTGGTGGCTGAGACATTATTTCTAAATTCAGGCTACTCTTGAGCATGATTAGAGTGTCATTAAATATTGTTTAATGTGCATAAAATGCTGGCTATAAACTCCAACCATCTGGCACTGCTGTGTCCTGGTGGTTGGTAAGACAGTAAAAGAATACATTCAACCCATTTTGCCCCTAGAACAACAGTAATAAACCAACAGAAATCCAGGATTTGTTTGCCAGAGAAGGAGCATTTCAGTGCTGCTGAATTTTTAAATTATTATTAAATCATAATAATTTTATTATTAAAAATTAGTATTATTATTATTGTTATTATTATACAGTATGAATACAGCTGCAACTTGGAAGGCCTCGGTACCAAAATTTCGGATACTCTTTAGTATCAGTAGTTTAAAAAGGCACACCCTACTCTCAAATGATATTATAGTTAAGAATCTGAAACACTTTGGATATCCAGGAAATTCCTGAAAAGCCTCATCACACTTTACAACTAGTAAAGTGTGAATATGTTCAAGATGCAGGCAAAGCGTGCTTGACAAAGAGGAGTGTGTAGATGGAGGGGACATACAGGGACGTCACAGCAAAGCAGCCATGCCACTGTACAAGTCACACCTAAGAGTGAGTCATACTCAAGTCATACTTTAAGTCATACTAAATGTAAGGAGAGGGCCTACAACCCCCTTAGCTCCTCCCCTCTCAAAAAATTCACTTTAAATATATTGACTTGAGGGCCTCACCTAATTTAGACATCTTTTTATCTTCATTATTTTGACCTCAAAAGAAAAATTGTTTCATCCAAAACAGGTATAAGGAAGTCAATAAGTAATACTATACTTAAAAAAAACCCAACAAACACACAAACAAATAAAAAGAAAACCACACACACACAAAAAAACCCAAAACCAACACACACACAAAAAATATCCTACCAGTTTTCTGTCATACCTTAAAGCGCTGTTCCACATCATAATTTGCCTTCCTCAGAACCTAAATAAGATCAGGTTTTCCTGTGTTTCCTATAAACTGGTCTGTTTGAATGATTTCAGACCAAGGCAACTAGCCAGTTTGAAGAACTACTTTGGAGAACACCAAGTACCAGATCCCCTGCTCATACGAATAAACTTTACTTTAAACATCCTTCCAATTGCAGTTTTGGCACTACATCCCACAGAGAGATAAAATCCTCACAAATAATTTGTTTTCAGACTGTTTAAAGTTGCATAACCCAAAACTTTAAACTCTACCCAAAACCAAATAGGAACCAGAACCCATTAATCTCCTGCTTTACTTAGTTTGATTTAAAGTGTATCTCCCCATAGAGACTCTGAAACACTCCGTAGCTGAGTTGATGAAAGTTTGGATTTCGGTAACATCTGAAACAAAGCAAGACATGTTGCCATTTCAGGAACTCAGCAACACGGACAATCATCCTGGCATTTTTCATTTAATTGACAAGCATTGTGCCCTTTCTAGAGTCCTTATACCCTCACATTCCGACAGTAGGTTGAAATCTTAGGATGAGGCAGCTCTGTCCTCGTCACAGGATTTCTTAGTATATCTAAAATTATGCCATCTCAAATTAGTCATGAAGCCGTGAATGTGCCACCTAGGAGAACATTTTTTTTTTTTTTTAGATAGTCGTCTTATTCCACTAAGATATTTTAAGCCCTCCAGCAAATTATTCAAAAATCTCATTGCCTTGCCATTCTGCCTAGGCTGTATTTAAATGCAAGTAACTGAACTGAGGCAAAACGGTGTGCCCGGTGGAGTCAGGCTATGACTTCTAGCAACAGCACTGACCAGATGTGTTACAGGAATTTTACAATATAATGTTTGAAATGTATGTTACTATTCAACGTGTTCTGTCAACGCTCAAATCCTGCTGAACAGTGTCTGCTCCTATCATGAATCTTTTTTCTACATGTCCTGTAGTGGGGAAAAGCAAGAAAATGAGCACTGTCTGTGATGCTAATGCTATCACACACATAATAAAGGACAGTCTGTTTGCCAACTTGGATGGGGTAATAGCCTTTGCATAGCACAAGAAGCAGGCTCAGAAAGTGTTTTACAGTGGTAAAGTTTGTAACGTTCTCATTTCCATTCATGGCAGTGGCTATTAACATTCTGGGATTCCCTATGGGTTACCAGAGCATGTGACTAAGAATGGATATCTTCAGGGTGAGATGGTTCAAAGGCATTTCTTAGCATTTCCTAAGGGTCATTTTTTTATCCATCCATTCCAGAGTGCATGAAATAAAAATAAAGGCTATTTAATACACACAGAAATTGAAGAGCTATGCTTTCAAACAAACACCTATTTTCTATGATAGAAACCAACCCAATATGAAAAGGCTGATCCAGTGCTAGGGTTTTTTTTTTACCAGTTTATTGTCATAGAAGGTACACTGAAAATATATAGCTTCCCATTCCAAATTTGGCTGTTGTCCAGTTTACAAGTCTGCCTACTAACTGTCTATTCTAATACCAGTTCTGTAGTTATCCAATTAGGTAGAGCTGGGAAACACACATCAGACATTCACATCCACATCTGTATGTGACAGACAGAACTTCTGATAGTCAGTGAAGCAAACGGAAAGTGGCTGATTAAATTCTTCCATCTGAATTTGTAGGCTGAAAATCTGATCTCAAGTTTTTCCACTCTTTCTAAAATCTGACAGTTCAACATCCACCTCCCCAACTTCAACTGATTCTTAATGTGATTTAGAATGACATGAGGCTGCATTTTTACTTGATGAAATGTGCACTGTAATTTGTTCTAAATGTTAAAGTAGGACGATTAGTTAGATTTCTATATTAATAACGACTCAAACTAAGCAAAAAATCAGTAACTTCTACCTGTTTAGACTTAGGTAAAGTATGGATGGATTTTTTTCCTATAATAAAAGCATTATAATTAATCTTTCTTTTAACAAAAGTTAAATTAATAAGCATAATTAATACACATCAGCTTTCATATGTCTTGTTATGAGAATGTACACCCCTATCCTCTTGTTGTTTTTGTTGAGGAAAACCAAGGAATCCTTTAAGAGGATTAATACATGCAATGTGCTTTTAAATGATAAAAAACCCCACAACATTTGAAGCATTTCTGAGCAGAAGGCACTTAATAAAATCTATTAGAAGTAGTAACAAAATATTCAAAAAGTCAATTTGTAAAGCATTTACTTATATTTCCTATGTGCAAATCATTTCGTATGGACTACAAGGATCAGAGAATGAAGTGTCAGCAAATAACTTCTGAAATACAAGATACCCTTGTAGTTAAATATTTCATTTCTGCATGAGTGGTCATGAACATCTATGGATTTACCAGCCTTTTGTAGCCTATATAGCAGGATAATATGAGAATACCTTCTACAAGTGAAATTGAATTTTAAGATATTCAGATAAAGTGAGTCAGAATAGTATGGAATTATCAACAAACTTAAAACACTTCATGTCAATTTTTATTACATTCAGTAGAACAGAGCTCTCAAAAATGATATCATCTAACCTTTTCAATAATAAAAAAAAGAATACTCCTTCTTTAAAAATCTGATCTCACAAGTATTTTTCTTTAGGGAAATACAGCTCATCTCAGAAATATCCCTCTCTTCCTTTCACTGTCATTTACCATTGAATTCAACTGAATCTCTTTCACTGAGACTTTATAATTTCATCTTTAATACCCCCCACTAATCTCCCTCATGGTGGCCTTCAGCCAACAAATGTTCTTTACATTACAATACCCTCATTTATTCAATTCCCAAGAAACAGATCTGTGAAAGGGTTAACCATTTGATTGTCAAAAGCTGTGGGTTCTGCTGAGCTACTAAATTTCATGAGCACTTATTACCCACGTTAGGTTCAAGCCATTGCTGGGCTGGCGCAGCGTTTGCCTAACAGGGATAGACCCCTGTAGGGAAAACTAGACAATTAGATGATACTCTCCACACCTAGCATTTATTCAGCCTAAGCCATACCAGTATAAACTCAAAGGTAAACCATCTTTCCCTGATTACTCACTGGGAGTGCCAGTTCCACAATAAGGGGTTGCAACTAAATCTAAATTAGAGGAACGAAATTAGTTTACCAGATCACTCCTGCTGCCCCTCCACGCAATAGCAAGTTGACATTCTACTTTGTTTCAAAAAGGGGGTGGGGAGAAATAATTTCCAGCTTAAATGGGTAATATGAAAAGACTTATTTTTCACCATTAATTTTATCAAAAGGAAGTTACCTACCAAAAAGCAGATGCAATATCACAGGGGCTGAAGTAACAACAGCAATGTATTTGTCTCCTGTGCAGTCTCCCCACTTTCAGTATGTTTATCCGACAGTTATTAGGTGATACTTATTCTCTCTATCAAGTGACCTGCATTTCACATTAATAATTAAGCATTCTTTGGAACAGGTATGTGAATATGTGTTTCCTGTGTCCCAGAAGAATGTCCTTGCTTCCTCTCCCCTTAACCTTTCTCCTAATTCACATTTAGTTGTTTCAAACAGCATT
Source organism: Strigops habroptila (assembly GCF_004027225.2). Taxonomy (NCBI): domain Eukaryota; kingdom Metazoa; phylum Chordata; class Aves; order Psittaciformes; family Psittacidae; genus Strigops; species Strigops habroptila. The sequence continues at coordinate 27,420,137 of NC_044279.2, forward strand.
TAATTGCCTTAACAGGAAATATTGAGGAAGCTCTACCCCCTTTTCGAGAAGCCTGGTGGTTAGGATGTTCCCACATTAGATGTGGAGGATTTGGCTTCAGATTCCTGTTTCAAATAACACTAATTGCAGCATCTTAAGGAAGTCCTGACCTGTACATTGAGGTACATGCCAAGTCAATGTCTCTTTCCAGATATTTTCTGTTACAGTGTCCAACTCCTGTAAGGTCTGAGAACATTTCTGAGGTTTGAACCTATGTCTTGGTCTCAAGCTAGAGAATTTTGTTGGTATTTAGGCAGGAGATAAGTGTCTGGACTCAGAACATCAGCATCCCACCATGCTCACTGACTGAAACTTAGGTACTTGCACAGCTAGCAAACAGCTAGCTGGGCCAAGGATCCACATAGTGCAAAATATTTCTGTCTGAAGTGGATTCAAGTAGGCAGGTGCCTCACTCTCCCTGTTTCTTTCATCCAAAGACAGGTCTTCATAATTGGCCACCCACCGTCAAATGAAAAAAATGGACGTTATTTTTAATCTTCCTGAAGAAACAGTCTGAAAAATGTTCTTAACCCCCTTGTAAAGGCTCTTTACTGAGTTTCTGATGATCTTGTCACTTTGAAATAGGATAAGAAAATAAGCATCCTGTCGTTTATTTACCAGCCTGTATCACGGTGTTACGAAAACCTGAGTACACTGCACAATTTTAGTAGAATGGAATAAATGATCCAATCACTTGGAAATACAAGGGATAAAGTTCAGGCATTATAACATCCTATTCTGTGAGAACAAGAGCATATCCCACCCATTCATTCAGTGAAAATGAAGCAGAGAAAATGGAGGAGAAGGATAAAATTTCCTGTCTTGTACCAGAAGAGACCGGGTGCATTCTGGACATAAAGAAAACTGCTACTTGTGATACCAAATGGCAGATAAAGGTTGTTTGATTGCATGGAAGAGGGGCTAACAGCTTTTCCAATCTTAAAAATGGTCTTATTAGAGACAAATGAAGGAGTTCTAATCATCATTGAAACAACTCTTTTTGATTAAGTCAGACAGAAGAATCATTTAAAATATAGGAGACAATCAACCATGCTCATACTTGAAGAGAGCATCTAACTGACATGGCACAAAACAAAAGATATGCATTCAAATAATTTTATTTATGAAATATCCCTTACTTATTAAATGCACATTCATATGAAGCCACAGCATAATAATAATTGATATTTAGGCCAAGATGGGTAGGAATGAATATCTTCGTAATATAGATGGTGAGTTAATTAAGGCAGAGAGAAGGGAAATGATCTACTTCAGGTCATACAGAAAGCCAGTGAAAATGGTAGGAAGAAGCACCAGATGTCCCGTTTCTGAAATCTCTGTTATAACCATTAGATAGTAATTCTCAGTCTGGCAGCCCATAAGATCTTCTGGTGTGCTTCATGCCAGTATATATTAAAAAGCTAAAATCAAAGCCAACAGCAAAACATTGCCCACGGCATGTTACTTGCTTACTATTTGGCTGTTAAATGGAGACAATTAGAGGCCACTGATGAAACTGCCTAATTCTGCTTTAAATGTCTTATATCCAGTCTGTAAACCTGTCTTTGTTGACTTGTTAGAGAAAAATAAAAGGCATAAAACACTGCCAGGAATGATGTAGCAAAGGGAAGCAGCTGCTGCCATGGTAAGAGAGCGGCTGCAGTTGGGTGCATGAACACCACCGTGCTGAGATGACAGCACCCACCAGCTCCATCTTCAACACTGACCCCAGCAGCTGCCATGCCAGGTCCAGCAGCAGAGGGTCATTGCTCTAACCCAGACACAACTTGCCTATGGCAAGCAAGTTACTCACAGAGATTGTCAAATAAATAGGGGCCAAATATAAATTAAATTGAAGAAAATATGACTGACCACTGCACACTTTAAATACTATTTCATGCCAACTTACATTTTTTAGCCTGATTCCTTGCACGTATTGCAGTGCCACTGCGTTAATATAGCTAAACATACATTACAGGTTTTTCCTTAAAACCTTTTTATCCAAACTTGATTGTTGTAGTCACCACAGGAATATTAATCAAAATTCATTGCGAGAAGACATAGCTAAAGAGATGTAAAAGGACTTCTCTATGAAGCTATTCATTGAATGTCCTCAATATGTGAAGAATCACATCACATCATAGTAAGTTTGGTTTGTAGATTGCCATCTCTCCCATAAATTAGGCGTAATGGAAGTTTTAATGTTCTTTCAGCTATTTAAAATGAATGTAAATTGTAAATTTTGAGAACAGGGTAGAGTAACAAGACATATTAGGAAAATAACTACACATTTGGCTTTCTGTTGACCATAAATATGAGAAAAAAAAAATTAGACTCAGAGAAATCAGTTTGTCAATTATGGCTAATACAGAGGAGTTTAAAATACAGGCAATGCATGTTAACTTTATATAGAGAGGTATTTGATCTTTAAAATAATACATGTTTGAAAAAATACAAGTTATCCACAAACTTACTCTCTCAGAGTACATTTTTTTCTTAACAGACTATCTGACAAGAAACATTCTGAAGGAAAAAAACCCCACAACTTCAATAAGGCTACTGTATGTCTGGGTTTCCCTGGTTCTGGTGATTTTCCTACTATAAGTTTTGCTTCGACAGGATTCATGCAAATTCATCCAAGATTCCAAGTGCCTGGTAGCATCAGAAAGGTTGAGAGGTCTTGGGGTATCCCCAAAAGATTACAATACTATGCCTAAGCGTCCAAATATTGCCCCAAATTCTGCTCTGAAACTCAGATCTTCTAGGGTTCTTTTCATCATATGACATGCTGTCTATTTGCTTCTGGGAGTTTGCCTACATTGCCTTGCCAATAAGCCTTAAATCTGAACTGGAGACAGACTTGTTTAGCCCCTACGTTAATTCATTTTAATACCTTTTCACTGACACTGCAGATGCAGGTGACAATCAGGCAGAAAGTAGCAATAGGCTGTCCATCCTATCATGTCCATCCACATGATGTAGACACATCGGAAGAAACTAATAAAGAAAATTATATTTGTTTCATATACTCACCCAATGGTTCTTTATTTTAAGATAAACACAGTATAAACCATTCTTGGTTTCTGAATCATCCTTTTCCTTTTTCTAATAGATATTTTGTATGAGAGAAAGACAGTAATAATGAAGAACCCTGAGAAAAATACATTTACCCCTCATACTGGCTCTGCCCTCCAAATATTAATGAAATATTAACAAGTAATTGAAGTTATCCAAGTGAAAATGGATTTCCAGTTATCTAAGTATAAGCTTGAGACTACCAGTAGCTTTGTTTTCCTCACGTACATGGAAAATTATACTTTTATCAATATATACTACTACAGTAACTTGAGTAAAAATGCCTTTTCTACCTTCCTGATGTTTTGATAAGTGAATGTTACATATGAGGACAACTCACTTTTCATACATTTTATATCGTCTACATTTTGAGCCCACTCTGCTCTTAGGTATCAGGAACTATTTAAAAATGCTTATAGCACATTAATTATGACTGAAAGGATGCCTGCAGGTGGAGGATGAATGCTGTCAATGCTTCCAAAACCAATCAGTCATTACATTTAGTATTAGTATACACATTTCACACTAGGGTGAAATGTGTGAGGAGGGGTGTGGAGGGGAAGATTGCAAATGTCGACTTTGCACTGAACTTCTACCTGTTTTACTTACAAAGACAGAAGTTCAAGTCTGAAAAGGACTGAAAATAGGCCAGAACTGAAGAACAAATGTCATGATGTGAAAGCCTGAGTTTCAGTTACCTATCTCTGTAGCTATTTTTAGCACTTTATATAAATATAAATATATATATGTACAGTCTTTTATGTAATGAAAGATGTGTCCTGGTGATTTAATTTAATGTACCTGAAATGCACAACAAAATAGTACAGAAGACATAAAACAATTCAAAATAGGATCAGAGCAAGTGCTTCACAACAAGTAAAACAATGCAAGTGCTGGAGATAGATAAGGAATTATACTTGGCAAATCAGACACAGAGAGAAACTGTTCACAAGATCTCCAAGGAACAGTCTGTGGCTGTCAGAAGCACTGAATCTACATTTTGTTAGGTTAGATATCTTCAGCTTTCAAAGAAATAAATGTTCCCATATTGTCTTCAAATGAGTCCCAGGTTGACCCGATTTGCATGGAAATGTTTACACTTCCTTCAAGGTAAATCATCTCAACTTACTTTTTACTGCTTTGACATGAAAACTAATTTATCGTTTCCCAATTTACTGCACTGGAATATTTACAGCCAAATATGTACCACACATAGATATAACAAAGATTTAACCAGCTCAAATCCTTTGCCCTAATAGCACCATGTAGAATAATCCCTGTCATGAGATTTTTTTACTTGCTTTCAATAAATGAAATCAGCTTTTTAAACTACCAGCAGGCACAGGCTTTGGCCCAATTGTATGAAGAAGCAGAATCAGGAGCGACATTCCCATATTTTGAATAAATAAGAGCCAGCATAAGTGGTGGCTCTCACTGCCTCGAGTATGCAGTCTGTGAGGAAGAGCTTTGGTCATACCTTTGTGGTACCTGCTGCAGGATCCACTGGTTTTTTGGTTAGTGCCTAAGGGCTAGTACCAATGACACCTCTTACAGCATCTTTCCAGCCACCTTCGGGACTTGCTAACAAGTCCAGCCTCAGTGAGACCCCCAGGACCACTGAATATTCAGGAGCTGTCTCCTAGGAATAGGTAGCACTGCTAGTTTGTTTTAAATTGAGGCATTGTCAATCATTGCCCCAGTTGTCTGGAGTACATTAGGGAAGTCAACACGAATGGTTGAGTTGTAAACAAAAGGCACCAACACAGCTGAGAGCATGTGTGTGGGTCTATGGAATATTAATGCAGCATTATCTTTTTGTGGCACCTAACAAGATTTGTTGCTGTAGTCATTTTTCTTGCAGTACTTAGCCATGAAATGGGAAATAGCTTGCAATATCAATGTAAGTGTTGAGGGGAGCATGATAAAGCTTTCAAGACCTTGCACCACCATTACATTTCCTAACATATATGCCATGGTTCTGATTTTGCCTGTACACGTTAGCAAGAAGATCTCACTGCCCTCCCAAGCTTCAGAAGGAGCCAGGCTTAAGGTTCAGTGGGGCAAGAGGAACATGAACTCAGTGTAGTATTGCCATGTAGCAGCTGTACTTCTGTCCCCACTGGTTCCCATTCGCCGACACCATGAGGCAGGAGGGAGCTGGGGCTGCAGCAGAGCCAACGTACAGTGGGTCCAGGTATGCAGTCAGCAGTGCTGTCACTGCCCCACGGCAGAACTGCTTTGCTGCTCCAACTGTCTGCCAAAGTGCTGTGCGCTCTGCTCATGTGTATAATCTTCATGTCCTCTGGTCCTCTGGACTGTGCAGAAGGGGAGGCTTAGGTATGAGGCACAGCACTGTGACGCACCTTCAAATGTAAGATTTTTGCCTCAGTGCAAGGCTCGCTCTGCATTCAGAAAGAACCATAAACTCCTTCCCAGCCAGACAGGCATGAAAATATGAACATGTGTGTGTATGTGTAAACACAGATGAATTAGCTTTGACATTCAGAGATCCTTAATTCAGGGGAGCACTTGCTTGCAAGTATTTTGAGCCACAAAAGCCAGCCCTGATAAGTTTATTTGTTCACCAGTTAGTAATTATATATTTCAGTCACCCAAAGATGTTCAAATGCTGGAAACTGGAAAGAAGTATCAGACATTTTTATAAATACAGTGACTGATTCCATGATTTATTCATGAGGTTATAAGGTACTGTTGGGTTTAGCAATCACTCCATAAATAGGGCAATAAAAGCACAGACCAACACCTTTCACTTACCCTAGTAAGTAACTTCATGGTCAGATTTGTATGGTATACTGAGCAGAAAGCCATTTTCTATCAGATAATGAAAATATTTAGAAAACCTTTGGAGCAGTGAGGGCTATAGAACTCCTATACGCCATTATTAGAAATGAAAATATTGGGAAATTATTAAAGTTTCCCAGTAAATAGGGTGTTACACCAAGTAACCCTCAGGCTGCTAAGAAAAGCCTTTTTGAATTAAATGAAAAAGAGAGTAGTTATTTTTTCATCTATCTTCCTCTATGGCATAAAAATAAAAATATGTAGAACAACATCCTTGTTGTCATACATTTTGTTTTATAAGCAAAGCAGCTATCATTTGGTGTATTTTACATAATACGGTGTATTTTACATATTTCAAAATCACAAAAAATTAAACTAAGTTTTAACAAATCTAATTGTGTAAAGCTCACCAAATGCAACCACACATGCTCTGCGATAACTCTTTAACATGTCAACTCTCAGCTCTAAAGAAGTTAAAGACAAATTCATTATTTAATAAAGAATAAAATATTTGAGCTAACTTAAAAGTTGGGCATGTTCTAAGCTGGTATTTTCACTCAGTGTGATGGAGAAATATCTTTTCTCTGAGATGAGACCTCAGTCTAAATCTTTCTCCCCCACATGGAAAAGGAAACAGCATGCATGAGATTTGTGGTTCTGATTTTGAAGAGTTTGTATGGACTATGCTTGATCAACAGTTGAGGCATCTCCATGAAAACCTGGGGAGACTCAAGTGACGGCAACAGTTACTCTGGCTTGTATAATCCCACCAAACAGCTTTAAATGATTTGCATTTGCTAATGATTTGTTCTATAAAGAACCAGATTTTATGCTGTAACCACAAGTATAACAGAAACTCCAGACCTCAAAGTACCCCCAAAAGCCTGAAGGAAACCAGAAGAGTATATTAACATGATCAAAATGTTCTTAAATCAACAGGAAAACAAGCTTCTGAATTTCTATACTGTACTCCAGTGTACTAAAAATATATTCTCAGAAAGTCTGCTGAACCTTTCTTAACAGATTCAGCTCAATGACTAAATGTAATATTCATGTCGCGTAATGGAAGCTGTCCAACATTGTTAAAAACAAATATACTTTGTAATAATTTATTTTACCAGATTGTTTTTCATTCAGTATTTCTGTATATTTTTGAAATTTTATCATAAATTTAAATACTTGTAAAGGATGAGTATGTGGCATTAAAATAATTAGTAGATTCACCAGAAGGTACGTTAGTGACTGCAAATCCTGTTTAGGTGGTGTGGTTTGGTTAAGCTCAGCAACAAGGCAGATAGGGCTGTGATGACCACCTGGTAAGTCATCACAGGCCTCACAAGATCTGGCTTCGCAGGGAAAACCGGATTGGATTTTGAATACAGGAGGAAAACATTTAGCCCCATTTACTTACTTTATTTTGGGGGAATGCAAGCAGTGATCCCACCTGCATTTAAAGCAATGACAATGGTGCAATACCAACTCCAGCTATTTCATACCGTGTGTGTCTGGGGAGCTAGAGGCTTCCCCTGAGAACACCAGCTTGGCTAGGTAAAGCCAGGTAGATTTCTAGTTACAACTAGCCAAGGTGCTTTAATGAGTGTAAAATATTCTTAGTAATGAGATCCAGTGTGATCCTAAGGCTAAGGAATAATCTTAATTAAAGAACAAAGTGGGTGTAAGTTGGTGGTTCTCAAACTACCACTAAGGGCTAGATTGTTCTTGGCCATCTTGGACAGCAGGATCATATGAATAAAATCTGCAATTTTATTTTTTCTTTTTAAAATGTGGCACTTCAAGATCTTTGCCTGCTAAAATGGCTCCTTCTCCCTAATAAACAAACCAGCAGTTAAGTTCATGCTTAGCTACCACCTTCCAAATCTTTCTTCCAGCAATAATAAGAAATTTTTCATGTCTAATTCTTAGACAAACCATTAACAATGTGAATGGTTTTACAATAGTTAAAACTAAGGAGGTTACACATGACCAGCCTAAAACCACAAAGGCAGCCTATGTCTGAGCAGCATATAGAGCTGAGATAAATAAAATAATTGCAGGTCCTGCTATGTGACTGCCTTCAGAAGCCAGTCAGCTTTGTGCCAGGGTGGGAGAAAGCTACCTTTTACACTGTAATTTCAAACATTTTAATATACTTTTTATTGTAATGTCAAAAGTTGTTCAGTCAGCTTTTAGGAGCCCATTTGGAGATTTTTCCACTATTGTTGGCTGCATCTGCACTTCCTGTTTTTATGGATGATCCATTTCAGGAAGTGCTGAGACCACAAAAAAAAAAAAATACACAAATTCATCAAAATAAACCAAACCCAACTGAATCTATATTTTTCATGTAAAACCAAAGCCCAATCTCATGGCTTTGTATAAAAAGCTTGAACTTTGTGAAATTTCAAGAATTATTTTCAGCCTTTTTCAGCATCTCACCATTTCCTTTGTTTCTCAGCTACAGAGTTTGTTGATGAACTTGCGCAGTTTAAAAGAGCAGATTAAAAGGGGAGAAAGATAGTTATTATGCACAGTTGAAAAGAAACTCACTGCTCTGCACCAGCTTTTCCCATCAGTCAAAAAAATGTAACTACGAATAGTTCATTTACAACAATTTAATTTGCACAAGGACTTTGCAAAGTAAAATATAGTTGCACTTTCTATAGCTGCAGTATACTTCACTTCACATAAAAGAATCTATTCCTGTATTAGCAGCCTGATGCAACTTCCATGAGAATATCAAAGCTGTGCTTTGTTGATGTAATTAATGATGTAGTTGTAGTTGATGTAGTCCTGAAAGACATTTAGAAAGAGTCAAAGATTTCCTTCCTCTTCTGATCACATCTGTAATGTTACAATGTCCTCAGCGTGCTCACCTCTCGGGAGTAAACTGTTTTGCTGGGGTTTTTTTCAAGCCAAGTAACAAAAATCATCGTTATTTTGTCTACTTACTAACCTTTTAACTGTTGCCCTAACTACATGCTCAGCAGCATCTTTCTCATAAAACTTCTATAAGAATCACAGAATTGCTGAAAAAATTATTTTTACAGTGCAGTAGAACTGTTAAGCTTTAGCCTCGTTTTTGATTAATTTCATGCCTGACTCAGTCAGAGATTAGGCCCTGACACAGGTTATAATTAAATATTGAAATCATGAAGTGCAAGAATGTTTAATTTTTAAAATATGAGTTTTAATTTACCTCATACAGAGAATAGCTCTGGTCACCTGCAGAGATGCATTACACACTACATTGCCTAATGTAGGATGCCTGAATAAGGCTGAGCATACAGTTAAAGTAAACTAATGCAATTTACTGAACAGCAGTCAAATATTTATCCAGTTGATGAAGCAGACTTTACGTGAAACTCAGACAATAATTAAAGAGAAGCCTTGCTTAAAACATGGTTATTCCAGTTTTCACAAATATGTTATACCAAAGGAGCATCTTCCTTTTCTCAAATATTGATGTTCTCCTAACACATTATACAGTAAGCTTGTCCTTGGCATTCTCTTGACTATTTAATGAATACATTTCCTGGCATTTGCCTTATCTCTGTTATGTTGTTCTTTGGAGAGCTAAAACTATTAGTTAGCCCTTGACAGAAAAACATCAGAGCAAGCTAGTAAGAGGTCTTACAGTATCAGAGTTATTAACATGGTATTTGATTAAACCATAGAAAGATGAGGAATAGATACTACAGAATATGTCCCCTGCACTTAGACTTTCACAGCCTTCAATGTTTTTTTCGTAGAACTTTCACATTTGTTTTTGTCATTTCATCTGAGCAATAGTCTGAATAGTCACAAGCTGAATTCTAATCCTATGATTATTTTGTGGTACTGTGTCTCTATCATTCCAATAGAATTGAATATGTCAGACATTTCCATTTCTTCAGAACAAACATTTTTTCTTCAAGTTTCAGTTTTCATATTAAAAAAAAAATTAAAATCCTTTTATACCAACAACCTGAAAGACGTGTTGAGATAGATACATGTTTTACGTGATAAAGAACAAAAGGTAAACAGTTAGCATACAGACATTTATAAAACTGTAAATGGTCTCAATTTTTAATTTATAACATCAAAGTTTGCGTACTGCATAATTTACAAGCGTTATTAAATCTTCACAGCTCAAAGCACTATGAGAATCAGGAAGCCAGAGTAGTTGTTTATCAGAAAGACCTAATACTGACCACAGTAAGAGAGGAGACAGAGTTTTGATCTGATCTATATTCCCAAAATAGGTGGAAGCATATTTTCATAATAATCTATTGACAAATAGGTAGTGAAGAATGTATACTTATTAGCTAGTAACAGTCATTAGGAGATCCCCAAATTTTTCAGTAATACAAATCTGATGATGTTTATGTCCATCTCCTTCAAAATACACCATATTTCAAAACACACCCTACAAATGACAGTTCACTTAATCCAAAAACTACTATTGTTTGTAATGCAGATGGATAATTCAACATAAAGTGGCAGCATGAGGTTTCTCCCACACTGAAGTAACATTTTTGTTTTGACAGCTCTTTTTACTTAGACACTGTCACATGTACAAACAGCCCCTGTATCAGGAAGGCTAATATTGCGTTTTTAAGAAATCAGGATTACCTTATCTATATCAGAAGAGCAATAAAGGCAAATGGTAGCAACGCCAAGTTAGCACATCAGACGAGGTCTTGAGCAAGAAAGAGCCTAACTGGCATAAGCTACCCTAACTACTTCAGCGGACCTGTGCCAGTATACATCAGCTGGGGTTCCGGCTCAATGTTTAGAAGCTGCATCCAGCCACACTTCATTTTCAGCTGCAGCCTCCAACCCAAACCAGCTGCATCTGCAAGCAGCTGGGAGGCTCCCGTGCAAACTCTATATCTGGACTATTTCTATTCTTAAATATGCAATATTGCCACAGTCCTTGCCGTGCTTAAAACCAATATACCACAAACACAGATTTAAGTACAATGCTGCTGTTCTTACAGGCCCCAGGGGTCAGGAAAATTTAGAGGATTTCTGCGTTTGCAAACTCTGTAAAGTCAGAAAATGAATGCTTATTAGCAATAGGACATCACAGCTACCAGTTTGAGCTGCAGAGGATTCGGCGTTGTATTCTGCCATTCTGTTTGAAGTATTCATGTCATTGCTCAAAGCATATAGAAAAAAAGGGAAACCATGAAGTTTTAACTATTTGCTACTTACCAGTAAACTAATATGGGCATTATCCGCCAGTATTTATTGTACAGTAAAGCAACAATCCCACCTAATTTGTTTCCTCTCACCTAATAGGAGAGCTTGCTGTCAGCACATCTCTCTACCTGCGTTTTCGCTGATGATTGAGGAACTGAGAAAATGAAGCTTTTTTAATTTGAAATAAGACATTCACAAACTCAGTGCTATTCACCAGCTGTATTACTGTTCACACGATTACATAAAGAACCTCCTCGCTAACACAGGTACAACACATACAAAGAACTCAAGCACTAGAAGCTCAAGCAAGACTGTGAGTGCTGTCATACTGTATCAGATTTTGTGGTGATTTTTACAGCCTGCTGTTGTGGTTGATTTGTACAGGATCCTCAGATTTGTTATAGTATGTCTTAAGGTTGGATTGAAGTCTCGGATTTCCAGGATTAATTGGGCAAGTACCCAATTAAGCAATAAAAGTATTGATTAAACTGTAAAATATAGAAGTAAATTTAAAACTATTTTGGCTACGGTATTTTATAAACAAAGTGTTATAAATGAACACTTTTAAATGCTTTTTGGTATGATTTGGTTTGTGTTCTTCTCCCCAAAAGGTTTCAGAGCTAGTAAAAATATTCGAGTAAATATTGTGCAACACCAAACAGACAAAAACCTGACCTTTTAGCTAGAAGTAAACTAGGGTCAGATTATGGGGTATCTGCCATTTTTTGACGATCACATTGGTTTGTCAGCAAACATTCTTGAATGTCTATAAATGCTCGGTCCTATCCACAGCCAGCTCTGTGGGGATTGGCATTACATGACATTACACTGATTTTTTTCTGTTCAGCTATTTCCCTTTAAAGATCCTGTTTTAACATAGTAAAACTTTTTAAAGGACATAGGAGTTTTATGGCCCATTTGTGTCCCAAAGTCACCGAGATCAGCCCAGTCCCTACCTTTCTGTCCATAAACACACAATCCCAGTAAGTCACATTGTAGCTGATCAATCCACGAAAATTTTACTCTATATTTCCTGGTATTACAACCACTGAGTGTTTCCCACAACCATATAAAAATTCACATTACTGCTCCCAAAATTACTGACACTGCAAAAGATGTAATTAATTCCAGCAGGAAATATGCATCACATGCAAATGCCTTAGGTGAAAATGCCCAAAAATTCTTGTCTCTAAAGCCCACATTTTTACACCTTTATACCTCCTTTGTGTATACATACCATTGACCTATTCTTCTGTTCATACTTGTCTACTCCACAGATCTGAGTGAGTCTAATTTGTGTAAAAGCACCTCATGTTTTCCTGGTTTTTACATCGTTTTAGCTGTAATCCTTGCACTTTGTTTATCAAGATCTAAGACTGTATGCCAGGGAAGCTGTCACAAGATTGATTCAGTGTTGTCAAAAAGAAAAAAAAAAATGCTTGAAGGGCCTAGTACTGTGGCCCTTAATTACATGACTAATTGTACTTAATAGATCCACTCCTAGGGGCTGTGGGAGTGGGTCTGAGCACATTATGTATTGCCCCTAGAAACCTGTACTTGCTTGGCATGCACTCACTAATAGCAAGGCTGATTCACATGCCAGAGCAGATGCCACTAATACAGAGGGCCGTGAGCTTAGCCTGCCAGAAGGGATTCATTTTCATATTTAACCATTCACTGCAGCAAGATACATGGGTACACACTGGCTTGTGACTGTTAGAGCCCCATGCTATTTTACAGTGCATAGAATCTGTAATGGAAGAAATCATTCCACAATAAAAATTATTTAAGATGGCCTTACTTAGCCTGTATGCATCACAGGGCATCAAATTATTTTACATGGTGCATAATGACCAGCTATTTATGTTCTCTGCTCAGGCTTACCAAGGGAATGGAAAACTTCACCTATGCAAAAGGAAGGTTCATCGTGCCATACTGTACAGTGTCTTGCCTTGATGGCTACTGCTGAAGATTAAATAACAGCTAATGGCTACTTAGACTAATTCCAATATTCCTACAAGTATTTCTCCTGTACCTCTAGGCATGTTTACACACATATATGTGTGTGTATATGTACAAATAGTACAAAACGTACTATTCATGTAAGTACTGCTATTGGGATCACATTAGCAAAGGGTGAATGTTTGTTTTACCTGTAATGTCACTTCAGTATTAGAATCATTTTGATTATTGCAATGGACCACTATCTCACTATTCCAATGAGTAACGCTTTTAATAAATAAATAAATGAAGATTTAGAAGACTTCATATTTCCTTCAAAGGCTGATTTCTTTATTTTTTAAATTGGAAATATGGCTCTCCTAAAAGAAGTCCTACTTACAGAGTCTCATTTGGAGTCTATTTTCTTGATGCTTTGGAAATAAATATCCCCTGCCCCAAGCCATTCTTAATGCTGATAGATCAATTAGCTAGATTGTTTTTTCCCAGCTTTATATGTACATGTATGTGTGTGTGTGTAGACACAGGCACCTTCTTCCATTTGAAATGTAAAAATAATGCCAAGTTCTTGTTTGAAGCTGTGAGATGACAATTGCTCATGGAACTATAACCTTACTTATGCAAATCACTAGAGTTCATGGCAAGTCTGACATTTACAGAATTAATGAACTAAATAATTAAGTGACCTGGTAAGTGAATTGGTAAACCAGAACTATTAATCTTTTAATGAATTCTTTGCTATCACTTAAATAATAATTTTTTTTGCGTAGTTTTAAAGGATTATAGTAAAGAAACGTTAGAATAGAAAATCCATTTTGTAAAGGAACATTGCTTTTATAAATCTGTCATTATGTCTCTTTTTATTGAATTCATTTCTATTCAAGGTTTAGAAAAGTGGCAATTCCTGCACTGATGACTAACAGTCCCCAACATTTTAGTGGTAAGATTTTTTTCTTGCTAAGACAAAAAGTCTAGGATCATTTGCTGCTTCAGACAAACCACTGCCTAAAGTGAGTAATTAGCATACAACTGTAATTTAAGAAATCCCCTATTTGATGGTGTGCATCACACATGTTTCAGATTTTCAAAGCACTAGTAAGTTAACTAGGCACAGTAAATGATGTTTCTGAATTAGTTTCTCTTAGAGATAAATTTTTCTTCTACATGTTGCTGACTTTCACCTTTCTGCCACCTTTGAACCACATCTCTTACTTTTTCATGTTAAGAGTATCCTGACCTCAAATACTCTCTGAAACTCCAACATACCAATATTGTTCATATTGCATCCTGAGTGGTCTGTAAATTTTTCTTTCTCCATCTTCCTATCAATGTCCACAATGGAATTAGGCATGTTGGAGTGGAAATAGTAGACATATTGGACCATACGCTTCTGTAGTTGCCATTTCTCCTGTTCAGGAAACCATTGCTGTATGGACTTGAAGTATACATTCTTTTCTACTATACCTGTAATAAGTGCTTGGAGCGATGTAGAGATGTTCCAGCTGCCCCAGCCATTGAGTCGGCTGCATTTGGAGCTCGGCTAAGGTGCCTCTATACAAACGCCCATAGTATGGGGAACAAGCAAGAGGAATTAGAGATGTGTGCAAGGCTACGGGAGTATGATGTCATTGGTATCACAGAAACATGGTGGGATGGCTCCTATGGCTGGAGTGTCGGAATGGAAGGTTACAGGCTGTTTAGAAAAGACAGGCCAGGCAGACGGGGAGGGGGCGTTGCTATCTATGTCAGTGATAGGCTAGAGAGTATGGAACTCCGTCTGGGGACGGGTGATGAGGTAACAGAGTGTTTGTGGGTCAGGATCGAAGGGAAAACAGCAATGGGGGACATTACGGTGGGGATCTGTTACAGGCCGCCTGATCAAGAGGACTCTGTGGATGAAGCGCTCTACAGACGGATAGGAGCAGCCTCACGCTCGCAGGCCCTGGTCCTCATGGGGGACTTCAACCATCCTGACATCTGTTGGAGGGACGGTACGGCCCGGCACAAGCAGTCCAGGAGGTTCCTTGATTGTGTGGAAGACAACTTCCTCTTTCAAGCAATAGAGGAGCCGACGAGGAGAGGTGCCATGCTGGACCTTGTGCTCACCAACAGGGAGGGACTGGTTGGAAATGTGACACTCCAGGGCAGCCTTGGCTCTAGTGATCACGAGATGGTTGAGTTTGAGATCCTCAGGACAGTGAGAAGAGCGTGCAGCAAGCTCACTGCCCTGGACTTCAAGAAAGCAGACTTTGGCCTCTTCAGGAACCTCCTTAGTAAGGTTTCATGGGATACAGTCCTAGAGGGCAGGGGGGCCCAAGACTGCTGGTCGATATTCAAGGATCACCTGCTACGTGCTCAAGAGTGTTGCATCCCGACTAGAAGAAAGTGCAGCAGGAGGGCCAGGAGACCTCCATGGATGGACAAGGAGCTGCTGAGGACACTTAGAGGGAAAAAAGAAGCTTATAGAAGGTGGAAGCGAGGACAGGCGGCCTGGGAAGAATACAGGAGCATTGCCCGAGAAGCTAGGGACCAGGTTAGGAAAGCTAAGGCCCAGCTAGAATTAAGTTTGGCAAGGGATATAAAAGATAACAGGAAAGGATTCTATAGATACGTAGCAAATAAAAGACAGGCTAGGGACAATGTGGGCCCTCTCCAGAAGCTATCAGGAGAACTGGCTACCATGGATTTGGAGAAGGCTGAGGTTCTTAATGACTTCTTTGCCTCAGTCTTCACCAGCAAATGCTCTGACCACACCACGAAAGTCTTGGAAAGCAAATGCAGGGACTGTGAGAATGAAGACCTTGGGCCCACTGTAGGAGAGGATCAGGTTCGAGACCATCTGAAGAACCTGAACATGCACAAGTCCATGGGACCTGATGAAATCCATCCGCGGGTCCTGAAGGAGCTGGTGAATGAAGTTGCTAAACCACTGTCCATCATATTTGAAAAATCCTGGCAGTCAGGTGAAGTTCCCGATGACTGGAAGAAGGGTAATATAACCCCCATTTTCAAGAAGGGGAAGGTGGAAGATCTGGGAAACTACAGACCAGTCAGTCTCACCTCTGTGACTGGCAAAATCTTGGAACAGTTTCTCCTGGAAAACATGCTAAGGCACATGAAAAACAACGAGGTGGTTGGTGACAGCCAACATGGCTTCACTAAGGGGAAATCCTGCCTGACCAATTTGGTGGCCTTCTATGATGGAGCCAGGGAACTGATGGACAGGGGCAGAGCAGTTGACGTCATCTACCTGGACTTGTGCAAAGCGTTCGACACTGTCCCGCATGACATCCTTGTCTCTAAATTGGAGAGACATCAATTTGATAGATGGACCACTCGGTGGATAAAAAACTGGCTCGATGGCCGCACGCAAAGAGTTGTGGTAAATGGCTCGATGTCCAGTTGGAAACCTGTAACGAGTGGTATCCCTCAGGGATCGGTGTTGGGACCGGTCGGCATCTTTGTCGGCAACATGGACAGTGGGATTGAGTGTGCCCTCAGCAAGTTTGCCGACGACACCAAGCTGTGTGGTTCGGTTGATACGCTGGAGGGAAGGGATGCCATCCAGAGGGACCTTGACACGCTTGTGAGGTGGGCTGATGCCAACCTCATGAAGTTTAACCAAGCCAAGTGTAAGGTCCTACACCTGGGTCGGGGCAATCCCAGGCACTGCTACAGGCTGGGCAGAGAAGAGATTCAGAGCAGCCCTGCAGAAAAGGACTTGGGGGTGTTGGTTGACGAAAAGCTTAACATGAGGTGGCAGTGTGCACTTGCAGCCCAGAAAGCCAACCGTATCCTGGGCTGCATCAAAAGAAGCGTTACCAGCAGGTCGAAGGAGGTGATCCTGCCCCTCTACTCTGCTCTTGTGAGACCTCACTTGGAGTACTGCGTACGGTTCTGGTGTCCTCAACATAAAAAGGACATGGGGCTGTTGGAGCGAGTCCAGAGGAGGGCCATGAGGATGATAAGAGGGCTGGAGCACCTCCCGTATGAAGACAGACTGAGAAATTTGGGGCTGTTCAGCCTGGAGAAGAGAAGGCTGCATGGAGACCTCATAGCAGCCTTCCAGTATCTGAAGGGGTCTACAAGGATGCTGGGGAGGGACTCTTCCTTAGGGACTGTAGTGGTAGGACAAGGGGTAATGGGTTCAAACTTAAACAGGGGAAGTTTAGCTTAGATATAAGGAGGAAGTTCTTTACAGTGAGGGTGGTGAAGCACTGGAATGGATTGCCCAGGGAGGTTGTGGATGCTCCATCCCTGGCGGTGTTCAAGGCCAGGTTGGACAGAGCCTTGGACCATGTGGTTTAGGGCAAGGTGTCCCTGCCCATGGCAGGGGGGTTGGAACTAGATGATCTTAAGGTCCTTTCCAACCCTTATGATTCTATGATTCTATGATCTAGATGTCTATATATACCAGAGATAACATACAGTACATGTGCATATTTTTTTTGCTACATAATCTGATTTGGAAAGACTGCCAAAATTTCAAGGACTTGTAAAAAAGATTCCAACATTTCCCCTCTTAACATTGCAGCCAATGAAAGCAGCCAGGTAAAAACAACAGCGCGTATCCCAAATTAAAACAACATTTCAAGTCATTTTTAGAAAATTAATACTTACAGTTAATTTTTTATTTGTCTCCTTTGAAAGATGCCACAGGGTGTCAGTTGTCTCAAGGTTACAAAACATTTCAGATTTATATTGAAATGTCATAGGGTGATAAAAGTAATAATGAGAATAATGAAATTACCATCTGACTGAGATCTTTCTTTTAAAAAATTATTTCTAAGATGTACCAAAACCGCAGAAAAGCTACCTGCTGTGAAGACAAAAATAGCAGTTGGTGGCTCAAGAAAGAAAGAATGGGGTTCTACACCATTTCATTGGCACGTGCCAGATACCCAAGCATCTTTCACTGCAATCCAGCAAGTGAATCGGGTCCACACAATGCTCCCGTGAGCTTTCTGAGCAACACGAAACCATCTGAAATATCTGTAACGTAATGCAAAGCCTTTAAGTTTTGATCTTATGAGTGTTTCTAATGATGTTTCTTTTGTGAGTATGAAGGAATGCACCGGAGATTGGCCATGGCTGATGTTCACTCTAGCCAGGCTTACTTTTTATAAATAGATCCACTAAAATGAGAGTAAATAAAAAAGGCAAAGCTACCTGACGATACTACTGTTATGAGTGTGCTTGGGGAGCAAAATCCTAAAAATGAAATGCTACAACCAACAGATCCTTGCTATTCAACTTACTTCCTGAAGTTCAGCTTAGTTCCAGAAAACTGGTGAAACTTCATCGTCAGAAAATCTAATTCTGCTGACCTATGCTGCACCCACACAGCAGGGCTTTTGCAGTCCATTATGCAGGCACAGCAATAGCAGCAGGCAGTAACACCCACAAAAACATTTCTGAAATCACAGAGTACTATTCTGTCCCTCAGAACACTCTATCATTAGATAAAAAAGCTATAAGAAACTAAGAAGCAAAACGCAGGCAGTATGCTACTCTGCAAGTTCAGACACTAACTGTAGCTGGCCAAAAATTTTCTACAAGGCAAAACAAACACATTTTTTTAAAAATCACAGCAATTTCAGATTTTAATGTATTTCATTATAAGGAGGATGGGAAGCATGCAGACAGAATCAGTAGAGCAAGATAGAGTAAGTTCACATGAGCATTTGGTATACAGGTGTGCACATTTGTAGTTCATCAACTCCTCGAACCAACACCCATGCAGAAACTTACCTTGTGTTAAACATCAGACAAACAATTTAACTTTTCAAGTCAAATAGCATGTCTAACACAAAATACCTATCATATAGAAAGGGTTTTCTGGTCTGCAGATGATAATGTAATATAAAGATACCCAAGGGCTAAAGGATTCAAGCTAGAGGAAATTGGAAACTAAATGGAAGGACTGAAGAAATTCTGTGAACAGTGAAACTAAGACAGACTGCTTTCCAAAGAGATTGTCAGTTGACATTTTTTACTTAATTATAGCAAAGCTGCAGTGTACACCAAGGCTAGCTATCAAATTATCCAACAGTAAAATGACCTAATCATACCAAAAATGTATGTCAAGGTATGATCTCCAATAGAAAATAAAAAATACACAGGACAGAGAAATGTAACTGAAGATTGGATTTTTTAATTTGTAATACAGTGCAAACTTCAGTTTTATAAAGTCGTTTCTAGAATTTTTTTTCTCTCTTTCCCACAACTTTTTTGTTTAACATAGCAACTGTTTCTGCAGTAGAAGAATTACCAGCATCTGTCTTAAATATTTTGATGAAGGTGGCAGATGTTTGCAGATAGGCGTTGAAATAGTTCAGTAGGTATTAAAGATCCTGGATTTCCCATACATGTAGCATGAACATGTCAAATATGAACAGTCTTGAAGCTAGCATATGCTAGAACAGTGAAATCAAGACTTGGCAGAGAGATTATCCTTGGAGATTAAATGCATAGGTAGATATCAAAAGGCCAATTTACAAAATGGAATTTAATCTTGACCCTGAAACCAAGGTAGAACATCACTAAAAATTTGTTTACCTCCCATATAAGCTACAGATAAAGTTAATTCTCAAAGTGCAAAGGAACTTCGGGGGGGGGGGTGGAATATAAAAGGGGAAAAGGAAGTGGTAGAAATTGAGTAAATTATTTGGAAAACGTTCCAGGTGTCGACAAACCGTTTTTTTATGTTATCCAGCTAATGCTGGTAATTGCACTTTATCTCTCTAGCGACCTCTACAGGAGATTCCCGGCCATAGCAATAACAACAGGCTTCAGCTTATTTGGAAAATAGTGTATCAGGCCATAAAGGGTAAATATGTGATGGAAAATGAAGCATATATGAGTAAAAAGAAATAGCAGAGAGACCAAAGCAAACATAATTTGTTAGAAAGACATTGAAATAATCTTTCTGAGCTCATTGTTTTAAGATCACAGATAAAGTGACTCCAAAATGGTATCAGTTTAATGTGCACTGGCAGAACCCAATCGTCAGTTCTTGGATTGGCCACAGACAGCGCATGAGAGAATTCCCCAGGCTGCCGGTGCCTTCAAACAGAAGCTCTTCAGACCAGCAGCATGGGAATACTCCCTTTGAACAGCTGAGTGATATGCAAAAGATATAAAAACAGATATAAATGCTAATAATTAAAAACTAAATGAATAATACCCAATGCAGAATATTTAAGAAGGCTGAGAAGGCTTTGGCATTCAGAGGCAGTGCCATCCAGTTGTAATAATCATCTTTAAACACTGGAAGAAAGGAGGAAGACATTATTAGCATTATGGAAGCAAAGCAAGTACCCCATGGATAAAAGTGTGTTTCTACAGTAAATGCTTCTGTAGAGAAGCTTCTGTAGTAAACTGAAATGGTTATACAGTTGAATCTCACTGCTCCGAATGAGCAAAGCAACATTACATTTATTAGTCTGAGGATACCCTGCTAGAAACTTATGGCCTTTTATTCAAGCCTATGCAGAACAATAAAGTGAAATACCATAGTTGTGTTTGTTACTTTATGGGAAACAGAGTATTATGAAATAAACACTTTTAGCACTGTACTGTTATGAAATGGAAACCATTCAATCTCCTCTGGAACCACCTAGGTAAGGTTTTGCTTTCATTTGACAGTGCATGCTCCTCTGCTGAAAACCTTTGCGTAAATAAATTTGAAATAACAAAATACAAATTAAACAGCTGAAATAATTTATTTTGAAAACTGTGAACTAAGCATGCTTTGTATGAGCTCTGAGATAAGTTTGATTTATGAGTTTGCTGTGCAGTCATGTCAGGGATATCTACCCTGCAGCTTTTTGCCTGGTATTCTTCATCCCACTCGCTCTTCCAGCACGTGTGAGTACCAAAAGCTTTTGCAGGCTGTCCAGTCACTTCCCAGACACCATGCAGATCTACTCACTGCTACAAACATCCCAGGAATTAATTATGATAGAAACAGAATTGAGTATCAAAATACCACTATGATGGAGACAGAAAAGAAAGTTAAGCTTTGAGCTGGGAAATCTAATTGCATCTAGATTTTGAGCTGTTCTTTCTCTAAAAAGGAAACAGGCAAGACCACCAGAAAAACCCAAACCCAAGTCTGCCCAGAGGCCTTGAATTTTAATGAGATTTAAAATATGAATTGAGATCCAAATTCACAGATGTAACATAAGCCTGCTGGTCTGATTGATAGACAGATAACATATACAGCATCCTGCCTTTATAGACACTGTAGTGAAAAAAAAAAAATCACAGACCAAAAATAGTTTTATCTCTAAAATTTGCGAAGAACTGTGAGTGTGTTTTGGTGTTGATTTTATCCTTGCCAATAAAAAATCTTGTCACATAAGCAGCAAAAAGAAGCACAACTGTGTCATGTTCTTCAATTATCTAGGGATTGCTTGACTGGAAAATCACTAAGAATATCACACCATAGCTGATCGATGGCTGCAGCACAAATGTCACAGCATGAATAACTTCTCATTGAAAGCTTTGGACTTTGTGCTGCATCTGAAGCATAACACAGTGGTAGAAACCCCCTGGCCTGCAGAACCCTTCCTCCAGTGGAGGCTGGCGGATCTGGATGCTCAGATTGTGAAGTGGAGAGGGTGGGGACAGGAGATAAAAGGTCACCTCTCAGCCCCTCTTTCCAAAGCTTAACTTTCAACTTTATATTTTGCTTTCTGACCTTAATACCACTGGGAAGAGAGAGAATGTGTGCCATGTCCTGGTCTCTAGCCCAAGCTACTGTGATAAGGACAGAGCACCAGTGTCTATGACATATGTAAATATTTCTGCTTTGTGGTATTTCCTGACCACTACTACTGCAGCCACTTGCTGCTGATGTGCAGCCCTCCCTCATGCAGTTACATGGAAAAAAATAATAAAAACAGTGAGAATGTTCTCATTTTGGGGGCCCACTAAGATGAGATTTTTAGTGAGAGAGGACCAGGAACAGGAAAATTCTGGGGAGCAGCAGCAGTGCTGGGAAGCAGATGTGGTGCAGTGCTTGCCATACCACAGAGCAAATACACGAGGAAGAAAACTGAACCCTTGTATCTTGCCGTTGATCTCAGAAACATGAACCTTTATCTTTTCTTTTAAAAAAATTCATTGAATTTTTAGGAAGCCAAAACAAAGAAAATGAAGGAAAAAAACCCAAACCGACCTCTAACATTCTTTACTCTTAAATTGATAGACGTGTGAGAACTCACTGCCATGAAAAATACAGCTTGCTAGATCAGCAGACCTCAGATGGAATCCTACCAACAGAATAGCGTGAGAGCTTTCTTTTCTTTCCCAGAAGTAGAGGATACACATGGATATTTGTATATTGCCTGACGTATAAGAAAGCTAGGGCTTTCCTCAGTTTACATAATGCCTTCCAACCACAGTGAGGTTGGAAGGTCAGCCAGCCTGGGACACCCAGCAAAGTTCTTGAATGCCACATACAGCTGACCCAAGGGAAAGGCAGGGATGTGTGTGGGGACCCTCCAAAGCTGAAGGGGTTGAAAGGCAGCCTGTCTGCAGGTGGTAATCCTTCATGCTCAAGAAAACAAAGGAGAGAAGCAGCACATCTGAGTACATGGCAGCCTGCACTGAGCATGGTAGTGTGGGTTAGGTTTATCCTGTTTAATCATTTTGACACCTCATGCTGATCTAAGTATAAACTAGTTTTCCACCCACAAAACTAATAAAGCACCTTCTAGAGGTATCTGAAAAATGCTTTCAAGTCATTTTCCTGCTGCAGGCAAGATTTCCTTTTGCGAGCAGACCAGATTGCGCAGGACAAACACTGTGCCATCAGTTCTGCCTTCCCTTGCTCCTTGGAAATGTGTGCCTTCAACAGGTGCCATCCAAGGCAGGACATTCATACTTCAGGTTGTCCAGATTGCAGCTTTCCATTTTGCAGCTGCAGCTCTTACAGCCAATCAGTTTTTTGGGGTAGAGAACTAGAAAGCAAATAGAAGAGATTTTGTGTCCTCTGGGATTTTCCAGGGGTTTAGGTTGCTTAGAGACACCTTTAGCCCTTACTGCAATACACAACAGTATTTGATAGACTTCAAGGCTCTAAAGGCTGAGCAAGAGCTGCACTTGGACCACGGGGAAGGCAGAGGTGTGCATGCTGGGCTGCAGTTGTGGATGTGGCACCTAGCAGGGCATCTTTCATCTGTCCAGAACCTATTGATAACACATGAGATCACAGAGCCAGGAAAAAGGCATTGGAATTAACTATAAATGCACAAGACACAGTTCTCCTAGTCAGGAAGGAGGAGGGTAATCTGAACTGCACACTCAATACTGAAGACTTCAAAGGTCAACTAAGGAGCCATTTCACCAGCCAGAGGAGAGCAGCATAGTAATATACCTCCCATTGCCTGACCATCCAGCACAATCCAAAAATACTTCCTTGCTGACTGTAGGACAGGTTTATAGTTCCTGCACACTACCAGGGCAGTGCAAAGAGAGCCTGGCAGAGTCTCTGCCTTATTTAAGTTTGCTGTGGCTCTAAGATGGTTTCACTTTCAACAACTGAGCCTTCTCTATGCTCTTTTAGGAAAGCCAGATCCATATTTCCACCATTTCAGTAGTATAAGGCCATTATTATTACAAGTACTTTTTTAGTTTGGGGTTCAGAAAAATCCCCTCTGGTTGGCATTGTGAATAATTAACATACTTTCGTAAATAAAAATGCGTAGTCATTTTCTCATCATGAAACCTAGACCCGACTACAGAAACCTTACCCAGTATATATAATGATTATAGGAAATTCCATCTATCTCATATGGTATTTTCTTCTTTTTCTCCCAGATGTCCAGAGAATTTTCTGAACTATCTTGGAGGACTGGAAAAGGTCTCTGAAGAATTTCCAGTGCTCTAGAAGGCCCAAAGCAGCATTTCCAGTGCCAGAGGTGAATGAAGGGCTGTAAGCTTGCCTGTGATGACTAATGGCAGTGTTGTGAGATGAAAAAACAGTGTACAAGACAAGGTTCAGATGAAACAGGTTCTGACTTATCTGGCAGGTCTAAATAATTTAAAAGCACAAAGCATAGCTAGCCTGCTAGAATGAGTAAAGCACATCCTGCTGTGAATGAGGAGACCTACGTTTTATCAGTTTAACATTTTGGACTACAAGGAAAGGGATTGTGGGGTTCAGAAAAGTGCAAAGATAATAATATTTGCTCATAGCAGCAAGAAATAGCAACAGTTCTGAAGAACACAAAGGATATGGCACATCAGTGATTATTTCTATCACAGCGGTCTCCTGAAACCCTGACCAAGGCTGAATTCTTACTCACCCAAATGGCACCTCCCCCCGATGGTTTCCTTTAAACAAATGCGTTGTGAGATAGGCAAAAGTATAGTCACTGCCCTGTGATACACAGGCTGGCATGAGAGATGCTGGGATGTGGGACAAGTATTAGGCTACAAATTATGTTTAGTCTCCTATCTTAGTATTCTTCTTCGTGATCTTTCCCAAAATCTCCAGAACCTAGAAATTCTGGCATTCCTTCTGTATTTAGAGGACATTTTTAAGCCTCTTTCCTCCCATGGCAGTACCTTCCAGCTCCTTTATTCTCTCCCAAGCAAGAACAGCCATGTGCCTCCCATCTAAACCTCCTTCTTCCCCTTGAGTCTGCCTGTCAAACACCAAACTCCCTACTCCATGGCTAACTCTTCTGAACAGCTAAGAAATGGGTAGCACTCTCTTTGAAGCTTTCCAGGCTGACACTATCCTACCAGTCCATCCCTCATAGAAACTGGGAATACTGATCATAACGCACACTCTGCAAGTCATCAGTAGCCATTTCTCAGGGAGGTACAGCAAAGTCTGCCTGCTGGTGCTTTACTTACAAGCTGATATTGATCATTAATGGTGCTAAGCACATAAGGGTTTTTAACTAAAATAATGTATAGAGCAAAGTTAGTATATTCTGTAGATGGCCCTCACCTCCTAGGAACCTCTGCTGTAGCACATCAATATTTTTATAGATTCATTACTTGAAGAATGTATTCCTCCCTTTCTTTTTCAAAGCTCTCTTAGAAAAAACACAGCTTTTGCCTGTTAAAGACAAAGTAAGGGATTTAGGATTTAGTGAACAGTTTGCAAAACTCCGTTGGTGTAGTTAAGATATTATTTGTGTTTCCAAAGTGAAGCAGTACATGAAGTAGCATGTGACAGTTATTTTTTAATTTTTAAATCCAATTAATTGTTCTAGTTACAGTACCACTAATTTTTGTGTAGCTGATTAACTAGAGAATAATCCAAATACATTTCAAATTATAAATGTTTCATGATTTGGGAGATTTTATACTAATGTACATTTGACAGTGCTAATTTAAAGCAAATATCAAGCTCGATTAAACATTCCCAAGATAAGAAGGATAAACGATTGAATTATTTTATAGATTTAACTACTATTGATATGGTGTTATAAACAGAAATATTTTGATGTTCATCATTAATTTTTAAAAATAATTCTTTGGGAAACAGCCAAGAAGAACTGGAGAAGTAGGTCAGAATGTATGCACAAAACATTTGTATTCTTTACTATATAAACACTAATTTATTTATTGAAATAATACACTGTTAATTATTTATTAAAGAAATTACAATTTTGCTGAGCTTCCCTCTGACAGAAAAAGAAAATCATTAAAATGTGGCTAATGCAATACATTGTTTCACATCTCTGCCTCCCAACTGTTTGCCAAGTATTTATTTGCAAATCACTATCCGTTAAAACATAATCTGCATCAAAGCATCTCCAGCAAGCAAGCGAATTACAAAGTGTTTTAGCAAGCTTTAAGTACTTCAAAAATGTTCAGGGCTCCCCGTCACATTTTCTGTCCCCATATGTGGGAGACTATAGTGGGAGAAAAACTCTTTAGGGAACTGTTTTCTGGGGAAGGTAAATTTCAGAGTATCACTGGTTATTTCCCAAAATTGAGGCCTTAAAAATGCAGGTGTACCAAACATTATTATGTAATACGGGAAAAGGAGGGAAAAGACTTTGTGAGAAGTGACATTACACAGGCAGAGGCTTTGGCTTTTTTCTGTTTTCTTTTTAAATTTTTTCTTTTTTTCTTTTTTTCTTTTTTTTTTTTCCGCAAATCAAGGAACGTAACTGACTCACCAAAAATGTTTAGAACTCTTCTGAGCACAATCAATCCTCTATATCTACCATAAATTAGACAGACTTCATTCAAACACTTAGGTAAACAGGGAAAGTAGAAGCATGAAAACACCCATTACAATAAAAAATTGAGCACATGTTCCCAGCTGGAGAGTGAGTGGAACCATAGTCAACAACACAGAAATATGCGCCAGCACGTTATTCTCCAAGGCAGTACTGTAAATGAGACAGTGTCCAGGGATGACTTGCCTATACTAATCTCAGTTGGCCTCTCTAGTTAATACATTTAAACAAAAACACAGATTTTCTGCAATCTATTACTATGCTTGATTCATTTGGGCACCAGGGCAGATAACCATTTTTCTCCTATTTTCCATATGATGCACTTAAAATGAACATATTTTTCTAATGATGTAATTTCATTTTGTTTCATTAATTCTACTGAAAAAACAAGCAATATTGTGTCCAGCTAATGCATTAATAAATATAACATGAAATTGGTTAATGCAGCGCACATTTCTCTCTGTATCAGTTAGCTCTGTGTTACAGTGCAAAACAAAATTAAAGTGTGATGGGTTTAGTTTACTTTTGCTTTTTCCAATAGTATGAACTGATTTGGGAGCGGAGGAAGGGAGAGCAGGTTGCTTTTGTGTGAGACTTACTGTTATTTTTTCTTTCTTATTTTGGGGAGTCTGATTACCTGCACTTTACTAAAGTTCATTGAACCACCTTGCAAATGGTGCTAAATCAAATTCTTTACTGAATTCCAATTAAATTAAAGCTACTGCATTTCCCCTTGTCTAGGAAATCAGTTATCAAAGAAACAGATCAATTAGTTTGCCAAGCTACCCCTTTGGAAAGTCCATGTTCCATTTTATGCACGTTCCTTAATTTTCCTTTCAAGATTTTCCCTATAACCTTGTAAAATACTGCAATTGGACTAATGGGCATCCAATGTTTAAGATGTCCTATGTCCCCACCATCATCTCAAATGTAAGGGTTTTATTTGCCTGTCAGGAACTTTGTCATTCCACTTGACAGATGTGCTTGGATCGCTGTCATGGTATCTGCACTTTCATGCACTTTCTTACTTGGTTATTTTGGGGATGGAAATGTTTAGGCCTATGTGACGTAATTGCACTGGGATTTTAGCCTTGTTTTCAGCCTGGGTATTCTAATTTCCAGCCTGTCCTCACCTCCCACAGTCAGCACTTCTGTCCTTACAGAAAACAATACAATTGATTTAAATTTGACACCACACGTGAACCTTTTATTCTTGACCCCCTATTCATTACAGTGTGGTTGAGCTTCTCCTTCTGTGCTTTCTTTTATATTTATACCTACATGGCTTGGGGAGCAAGGTGGGGAAAATAACTTTATGCTGTTTGTTTTAATTTACAAGGTCTAACTCAGCTTGACTTTTGGTACTCATCTCTACTTCTCTATTTCCTGGCCTTTCAGACATAGAATACTCACTATCCCTTTAGGCTATCTGCTTATTTCTCCTGCCCTTTCAGAAGTGGTTATTTATCCAGGCTGCTCTGGAGTCCTTCCCTACAAGATTTTCCCCTTGATTAAGATGCAAGTTCCAGACAGTTTTCACACCTTTGATTTAAAGAAATTTCACGCCTTCTCCACATTAAAATCCCTAAGCTCTTTAATCCAGTTGACCTCATTAACTAATTTCCTTAATTTTTCAAAGTTTATCCTTTTGAAATTGAGATCCTTACAAGCTTGGATGCAGCTGTGCTGGTGGGGGTGACGGCTGCATCGTGGTACAGCTGCTGTGCCAGCACATCACTTGGTGCCAATGCTGCACTGAGTGGTGCTAAGGGGAAAGGACACAGCTTTCCTCCTCCACCCACCCCACCCCCCCCCCCCAGCTACTTCTTTTCCAGTTAATTAAGATGAATAAATTGGTGATCATTTGATACTAGGCTATTTTCTACCAGTTCTTTCTTTATGCCCCCATTGCAAAAACCCAAGATACAACCGAATTATTTGTTGCCTGGGTGGAGGAGGACTCTATCAGTATTACTGATACTTCTAGCCTGCTGTATTACCTTGTTCATGACTGTAAATGTTTGGTTTTGGGGTTTTTTCTGCAAAGCCAGGTTTTACCCTATGCTTTAAAAGAAAGTTCAATCACTTCTGTAGTTGATAATTGCTGTACAATCATGAAAATTTCTTCTTTACTTGAGACAGAAGTTCATTGTCTTATGACCCAAGACACTGAGGGTTTGTATTAGAAGCCTATACAAAGTGGAAGTTATCACAAAAATGATGTAGTATTGAGAAATGAAAGGTGAATATTACTGGTGATTTGTCATTCTACCTAGCAATACCGAGAAAGTACATTATCTCCTTAAGAACTGATGGCTAACAAGATTCTTAAATCTACAGATACACAAGCAGGAACTAACATCATAAAGCTAGAAGATGGGGAAGGCTTGTTATTGCACCTATGTCTTCCTAAGTATAGAGAATGATTAATTCTTGTACATTTTGTCATGGTCTCTACTTTCTAAGCCTAAATGTTGCAAGCAAAGGGATCTTTGTTATTTTTCTTGGGAGACTACTGCACACCTTAAAAGGTCTCAGTAAGTACAAGATTTTCACTGGCCTTTAGCAATATTTTTCCTTTCTTAACTTAGTCTCTGCCTTCTAACCAGAGGCAAGAAAACACAACTTCAGCACTTACAGCTATACCTACTTAGTAATAGCAGAAAGACATCACGTCACAAACTTCCCTTCCCCATCACTAACTAGCCTTTAAATGGCTCAACCACTATGTTTATGTGTTTGCTGGATCAGACTTGGGAATCCAGAATGTACACCATCCATTAACTGTCAGGCTCCCCCGTGTTAGATACCAGCCCCAAGGGAATAACTAAAACACAGCAGAGCGAATCTAACAGCAAAATGAAATGCGTTTGTGCACTTGCATGGGAAGATGGGCATACAGTTCAGTGGGTATAGTCTGGTGTTGCAAAGAACAGGGCAGTTGTATGTTGTCTTTTATGTGGGGCAAGCAAACAAGAATATTTATATGTTGGTGCTGCTCTGATTCTGTGAAGTATAGTGAAAGACAGAAGTACACAAGACAGAGCTTGTGTCTCCTAGGCACAGTCATGCTGTGGAGAGAAGTAATTTATCCCTGCTGGGTACATCCATCATAATCCAGAGCCTGGAAATATCTGTTATTAGAGTGCATTCATTCCAGAGTTTATACTGTGTATGTTTGCTGTTTAAGATGATTTACTACAATGCTGGTGTCAATTAACTTCTGAGATCCCTTCCTATGATTTCACCCGTAATGAGCATGTTCACCTGTATAAAGTTAACAAACTAATATTGAAAACACCTGCAACCGTGAAAGTTGTACCTGTGCTTCATTGTAGCTTGGAGTCTGAGCCAAAATAAAGCAAGTTGGAAGAAAAATGGCTCTTAAATTAATGCCTTCCTCACCTGTAATACCTGAAAATCCAGAAACTCACATGATGAAGATTAAGGTGAAATGTATCCAGAATTTAGCTAATCTTACCTGTTAATGATTTACCAGAAACCATTAGGAGTCTTTGACAACTGTTTCTACTTGAGTGTTCTGTGGGAAACAAACATGACAATACTTCTTATTTATGAGTTACATTTACAGACAGGCAAATTAATTTTCTCTTTTTCTTTTACATATGTCTGTTAAAAGTTTTTTAACATGGTCTTAAGTAAGTTCAGGTCTCACCTTGTGCTGGTAAAGAATACAGAAAGACTGAAGACTGAAAACCAACATTTATGAGTTTAGATTCTCTTACTTCAGGAAACCAGTGAGGAATTCATTTAAAAAAAAAAAAAAAAATCAGGAAAATGTTAAGGTTTTGAAGCAGAAGAAGAAAAAAATAACTTCAATAACTTCTGATGTCCATTAAAAAATAAATATAAATGAAAATTCCCACTTGTTCTTTTGCACAATGAAACACAGAAGTGAAGGGAAGCAATAAGTGCAAGTACTAATGGAAAGAGACTGATCCATTTCAGAATTTCACAGGTTCTAATCAGGGCCAAAGGCTCCCCTCTGAGTCTAGCAGCAAAGAGGAAGATGACATTGATTTCAAATGGGGAAGTGCTGTGGAGGGAAAAGCTTGAGAGTGGCCATTTCTTACAGGTCTGAGTTTGCGGAGCTCAGAAGGTGAGTGATCTGCAGTAAAGGGGCAACTGTCTGAACAGGGAGTTACCAGGTGGGGATTATTCTCTGTAGCACAGTCCTCTTGCCTGCCCAATGGAAATGCTCAGAATATGTCAAAGACAAGTCAACATCATAATTATCTTTATTTCTTGGTTCCCGGGCCGCAAAGCACATACAATCCTTTCAAATCTGTTCTGGCCAGATGTCCAGTGGTTCAAATGTCCAAAGAATGGAAGCCTTATAGCAAAATGGTAATGTCCTAAAATATGCTGGTGTTTTCTTTAATGTACAGTATTGCTTTAATGCTGACTCTGAGTAGAGGAAATATTTCTAAAGCTAAGCTTTTGATAGCATTATTAATATTTTCAGGTTGACAGCATAGAGGTAAGCATAACCAATAGTTAATAAACGGCTGAAGCTCCCATACACATGCAATATTCTACCACAGCTTTTAACTAATCATTAAATAAAACAGAGCTAGCACATTGCTGTGAGCAAAATAATCTTTCTAAAATGACTCTTAAGCAACTCAGTAAATCACTCTTCAGTAATTTCTTTATCTAACTGGCTCAGTATCCTTGATAGATTCCTGATAGCCCTAAGAAATATTTGATCAGTGGGTTGCCTACGTGTATAATCTTTACTTATTTGCTACACTAGTTTATCTCATTTTTTCCTAACTGAAACCCCATTTTATTATTTCATTGTGAAACATTTTCTCCGTGCAAAGGGTGAATTTATTAGACAGCTCAGACTCCTATAGCCCTCTGAAGGACTGAGTGTTTTGTGGTGCTTACGTGACAAATTAGACAAGAGAAATACCTTTGCCCAATACTGCATAGTGGCTAAATATCTATGCAGTACAGGAGCAGTCATAAAGTCTTGTCTTTAAAATAAATATAGGGCTTGCTTACACTTCCTTTTACACAGTAAGGAAGAGGAGAAGAAGCTGGAGTGAGGGGTATGTGGGTCATCATGTTGCACAATTTGCAAGTCCACATGGCTGAAGCCTTTTCAGAGACAGCAGGTTTTTAAAAGAATTGCCTAGATGCAAAAGAAAGTCTCTCACGGCTAAAATTCACAAATGTGTCTAAGCAGGTTAACTCTTTGAGCAATGTAAGATTTCCAGCCACTACAGATCAAACAAAAAAGACAAGCCTGTGGCTTTTGTGCACACAGAGCGCGTTGGTCTTTGCCCGTACAACTTTCTAATGACAACATTCTAAGTCAATACCTTAAAGTGGCTACCTCAAGGCACATTTCATGTGTGGCAGGAGAAAGGTTAATGTTGCATATAGTAGTTTCTGTCTTCTGTCAGTACTCAGCAGTTTACTCCCACTAAAATTAGACAAAATCGGCATCCAATTAATGACATGAGTTCCAGATTGCCTCTAGTATTGCACTTGGTTTAGAATTAAATCTAACTACACCATTAAATCTAATACATGGTTGACGTGTGGTTCAGAGGGAAATAATTTGCTGGAAGATTGGTTATGGGTGAGATTACTCCTTGGGGGAAAAAAAAAAAGTTGCAGCATTTAAATAGTTTATTCTTAAAAATAAAATATCTTCTCAAAATGATTTGGAGCTGTAGGTATATATAAAGTTGCACACACCAAAAAACAAAGATCCTTAAAACATGCATGGCATCTAAAACTGAGAAAGCCAGAATAAGGAAACGTGAATATTTATTACAGAAAATTTTCCTTCATTTTTATGCCATTAAAACTATATTAGATTAATGAAGTTAGAAAGTGATTAAGCACCTGGATTCATGGTTTTGGATATATTCTTATACTGGAATGATGCACCCAGTGTGCAAAATGTGCTGTAAGAGGAAATTAATGTGCAAAAAACACATTATTTTGTATTGTGTATTTTGCCTGTGTTTTCAAGTAGAAAAACCTACATTTGTCCAGTAATTAAAGTGCTGCCACTGTGAAGGTAGTAACAATAAAAGTATTTGGTAGCTAAACATCCACATGGTTACTTACTTAAAAAAAAAAAAAAAAAAGGATCCTTAGGATTCATTTAGCTGAAAATGACTCATTCACATCAGTCAATAAAACTTTTGGCATGAAAAGGAGCTCCTGGACTAAGTGACTTCTATTATCTATTGCCTAAAATAGGGCAAAAACACAACCAAAAACTGAAAGCTAAATCTACTTCATTCTAATTCTAGCAATTTTATTTCTAAGGTTCTTTTCTCATACATTTTGCTTCCAACAAAAGTAAAAACCAATGGAAATCCCAAGTTCTTATGAAGGGAACAATGCCCCAAATCAAGCTTTATTTTCCAAATTGAGGTTATGAGTCTCAGAACATTTTTCTAGAGCTCCCATAGGGTAGATTTCAATATTGCCATCATATGAATAACACAACCCTCCAAAAAAAATACTGTTTCTAAGGGAAAACCATAAACCAAGTCATGGTGCTTGCAGTGATTTCATTTCTTTTCAGTTGATGGCAAATCTTGTGATATTTGTCCCTTTTTCTGAAGAGCTGTGCTTCAGACATTATAATACATGTGTGTATGAATTTTCACCCATAAAGGCAAGTTTTGAGCTTCCTGTTCCTTCGTTTCTTTGAGGAATAACCAGGAAAACATGAGCTTATGAACAGAAGGCAGATAAAATCCCCTTATATTAGTAAAAAGTGCGTAAAAAGTTGGTAAAAAGTAGGTAAAAAGTAGATAAAAAGTGAATAAAAGAGCCAGCTCCTGATTTGGAACTGTCATTACTACCTTTTCCTCTCTCTTCTGTTGTGCAGAAAAAAAGCACAAAATTATCCCTGTATTTTTAGAGTTGTACCTGTCAGATTAGTTTTCCGGGTGCAGATGTTGATCCCCATATGAACGAGTTTGCTGCATGTCTGCAGCACCACACATGTCCGGGAGATGCTATATTCATGAGAGCTGCCAGATGCAATTGCTTTGGAGGCTGTGTCTTGTTAAGTATGACATCTACTGATAGTAGAAAAAAAACCATAAAGGCTGTGGTACAGGAAGGCTTGCAGATTGATGGTGTCAGCAGAGGCTTAGGAAGCACGAGTACATGAGAAGAGTGAGAGAGCATGCCATGCTCATGCAGTCAGCCCAAAGTCAGTGGGTATTGCCATCTTCTCCAGTGCTCTGTGCAAGGAATGAATGGTGGTGATTCTAATCTTCCACTGCCATTTCAATGCTAGCTTGCCCATTCTTGCATTTCATGTTGATCTCCTTTCACAAAAGATGAAAAATTGGTAAATCTTGAATCTGGACCACTGCCACTATGTTTGGCATTCACAGCAGTGGATTCTAACAAATCAATTTCTGTTTTTCATGGTCTATTCTAAATGTTTATCTACCTACACAGAATTAGGACAGAGAAAAAAAAATAAAATAACTACAGACCAAATGAAGCCTTCTTCTATAACATCTTCAATAGCTGCACTAATATAATAAATTCCATATTTCCCTTTCTTTCTGATGATCAGATTGTCATCACATCAACATTTCATTTGTTTAGTTTTGACTGTGCTTTTAAGCATTATCTGACATTAAGGTCTTCAGAGATGGTATGTGGGGTTGCGTCAAAAGGACAAAAAAAAGTTCAACATGCTGTCTTTGGCAGAATGATTTCCAACTTTTACAAATCTATTTCAATTAGGCTTTTCATTTCAAGGAAGAAACAGGTTTTAATTCTGACATGTAGACATCTCATGCGTCAGTACATTTACACTTGCATTTACTGCTGCAAAGGTAGTGCCACCACAGTGAAATAATAAACTTCTAAACAAAAAAACCAGACAAGGGTTATTAATCATTTGGCAGGACAAGCATCACATTCACTGCGTGAGTGCAGCTAAAACAAGTTTGTTCCTAGTGATGTGATATACAAATACAATACAGTTCTCAGGGTAAAATATCCAAATGTTGTTACAGTTGTGCAGGATGAAGCATAGAAAGTATAACTCACATTCATTTTTAGTGTAATTATACTTTATACCTTTTTTTTCCCCCCCTTTTTATTCTGCCATAAAACATATAAATCTCCTAATGAGGTCTGAGTTATAATGTGTCTGTACCTCTTCTGGTGTCATTCTTGCTTACTTACTAAAATTTGCTCTTATTTGTTATTTTGTTCTTACTGCTCATATCACATACTGTAGCCACTCTCATTTTCCCAGTTTAAACTGCACAGAAAATCATTGCCTGAGAAATTTTTAGCACTAGAAGTGCCTGACCCTCTGAAAAACACAAGGTTGTTAAGTCTAGATGGCTTAAATAAATACCACTGTGTAAGCAAAAGCTCTTGAAGAAGCAGCGTAATGTTTAGACCTGTGGTCATTTTTGGAGACAAGACATCTCTTGCATTGCTAAATATTCCAGAGACACTGCAGCCTCCTTTTGGATAGGATGGTAATAGTTGACAGAGCACAGCAGTTTTAATACAGCACCAGAAGCAAATAGATTAACAAGCAAATGCCAGACTCTGAGGAAGTTATAATGTGTATTACTTTGTTTATTGCAGCTAACCAAATACACCTGTAGTAGGAATTATAGATTGTCAAAAAGATGTACAATATCTGCACTTTCATGTTTTCAGCTATTTAAAAATAACAAAATTCCATGTCGTTTACTTTTCAACAGAAAATAAATCCAAAGTTGTGGGTATTTTTCATTAGCTCTTAGATAGAGTGGCTGTGATAGAAACCATTATCTAGTACATTTTGCTTTCCAGATAAAACTTTCAAATGCTCACATTTCATTGCATGTTGGTTGATTGGATAATTTGAACATCAAAGGAACCTTTCATTTAATTTAAGCCGAAAAGTTGTCTTTTGCTTTATTAACTTTCAATCAATAAACAAGCAATTTGGAAATGTAATCAGGAAATGCTTCCAATTGGCTGACAATGTATCAAAGCCAGCGCTTGAAGGCAAGAGCAAGCTGTAACAAGCAGTTTATTACCAGTAGCTGTTACTGACATTAGTCAAAACCAAGAAAGATAAAATGGAATAAGAAATGTAATGCTGGAAGAGCCTTGGGCGCTGTGTTCTCCTCTTCCTTTTGAAAACTGCAAGCCTGTCTTTGATATGATAACAAATATAAACTGTTTAAAAACACCAAATGCAGAAAAACTGAGACTAGCCTGTCATGGAGTTAATCCATTCTAGAGTGACATACAAATAGTGTAACATCCAGCGGATATATGTTATGGAAATATTTTGAATTGGATTTACATATAGTGAGCAAATTGGAACTTTTGATTTTATGTGATATTGTAATGTGCATGTTCTCATATTAACTGAGTGTAATCCTATTTGAAGATAATGAGTTCTCAATAGGCTCTCCAGTCTGAAACTGCATCAGAACGTTCTGATTTTGGCCAGAGAAGGTCCAAGTAGACTTAGAAAAAATTTCCTACCTCAGACTTGGGGGTAAGCCTCATATTTGAGGGGAATTTATGTATTTTTTTGTCCCACACATCATCCATAAAACTAACAGAATGGTGAGCTTTTCTCGTTTGTTTTGACAGTGAGCTATTTGTTTTGCTCTGTGTTGTCTATAGCCCAAAGCAGAACACTGGGCTGGATTTCACCTCTGTTTTATTGAGCCTGTCACTGAAAGCATCTTGTAGTTATTTCGCAATTATCTGTACATATTTTTAACTCAATTAAAGGAAAGAAAGGAAAATATGTTTGACTGGAATTGATTTGAGAGGTGAGTAATGAGCAGAGATTTAATTTCTCTGTTCTACAATAAAAACTTAGCACAAAAGGATGCAGGAAAAGAACAAAGAGAGAAAGTGTTTTGGCTGCTTTTTGAAAGTTCCGTGTGCTGGCACACTGGGCATGCTAAGCACATCACAAGGCATGCTGACACACAATTCACATATTTCATCGACTCAAAGAGAAGCAATGTTATAGTGTTAGAGAATTAGTTTTCTGGTTCTTCCTGTTAACTGTTTTACAGATTTCACAAAAGTAGCTACTCCATGTGGAAGTATAACCATAGATGTACAAAAACCATTAACAGGCCTAAATTTCATCTCATTGGTACATTCCAGTAATGCCTTAAAACTCTCTTAGGGCTGAAAACCTGGATACTCATTACACTGATGGTGCATCAGCTGGCTCTGCTGCAAGTCGTTCCTCAGGCAGGAACTACAGTGCTCGTAGGTCACAGTGTCAGACCTCACTGCTTGCTTGTTTAGCCTCCTCATCCCCTGAGAACCTTGCCCTTGACTGGTACTATCATGGTTTCCCTTGAATTCCACCATATTTGGCCCATGAACACTCTCAGTTGGAAACATTTTTGAATCTTGAGGAATTCCAAGTAGACCTACCTCATAAACTAGAGCTCCTATAAGCTGTAGTGGTGCTAATGGCCGCTTGCTATATGATAGGAAGCATTAAAACCAGTATTTCCTGGCCAAAAAATACTGAAAAGAGAGATTAAAATAGCATGTTTGAGGAAATGAACCATTGTAGGTCCACAGATGCTCAGGATGCTACATCATCTTGTAGCACTGAGATCCCATCTAGAGTTGCTTGGCATAACTTCCAATACTGTTCATGAAATATTTTTGAACCCAGAACATGTAATACTAATGGACAACTACCTATTGAAATCAGAGAGTAATTCATGTGTCAAGCATGTGTACCTATCATTACTCCAAAGTCTCAGAATTTGGCCTAAATCACAGACACTGAAATAATCACACTAATCAGGTGACATGAAGAGATGGGGTTTAATGATTTCTCATTCATCAACCAAAACTAAAGAGAAGAGTAAAACTGATCTCTTTTGCATGTAATCTCCGTTATCACAAGGTTTTGCCCATCAAAAAGACTTCTGAAAATTAGCAGACCTTCACACCCATATCAAAGTCTGAGGAAAACACTGCAATCGCCCTATTACATCATACCAAACCAAACCAAACCAAACAAAAAAAAAGGCAACCCCCTCCTCCTCCCACCCCCACCCCCCCAGAACTAGGAAAAGATCAACTCCTGTTATAGGGATTACAAGAAGAAAAGAATCTGTACTTGAAAGAAGCAAGAAGAAAAATTGTTTATAATATCTGTTCTTATCTGATTGCACTCAAAAAGTCTTTGGCTTCATTGCAGAGGGTCAGACATCAAAATATGAAGAAAAAAACCCCCAGATTTAATATTAATGCTAATACATTTCATATTCTCTGGAGTAGGGGGAAATACTGAATATGTAAATAACAGATTTAATTTTCCTGTGGAAAAAAAGCAACGAAAGTTTTGCCTAATTTGGGGCTAATTAAAATATTTTGTTCAATCTGAAATGAATCACTGTTTTCTTTTTTGGGATATTGTTTTCTTCTTTTCAGTGAAACTGAAGAGAAAATGATGCTCAATTCATTTTGAATTTTTTAAAATAATGTAAATTTCAAACTTTGAATTTTATTTTTTTTTTTAGATCTTTGAAAATACCTAAAAGTCTTTATTATTTGTCTCAGCACTGTTTTCTTCTCAAAAACAACTTATAAAAATTATGTATAAATTATATCTAGAAATGGGAAAATTAAAATACACAAACAAGAATGTTGCCTAGAACCACCTCCTGTGTCCTTTTTCATTTTTTGATCAACATAATGTTTTAGAAACAAATGAAGGTGATTATAGGAGTATGGGAATGAGGCAATTTTGTCTCCGTTAGGGTAAGTTAACAAAAGTAGTGAACATAGATAACACTGAAACAGAGACAGGAAGAAATATTCCTTTTATGTGTCCTAGAAGATCATGTAATTTTATCCCTCCCTACTTTCTGCATGCTTAATAGCATATCTGAGAGCGAAAGAATTTGTTGTGACATATGAAATAGTTATGTTTACCTCTTCTGAAAAAGAAAAGGGGGGCTAGTTCACGGCGAGTTATACTATTCAAAATAGTGGATATGAAAATTAATCTCAGTGGACTCTGGCACTGCAATTCCATTCAGAATTCCCTTTTAAAAAAAAAAAAAAAAAGTTAGCTTCATAACTTTATGCATCTGTAAGATGATCAAAAATTCAAATAAGCTGTGCTCATTTGAAAAAAAATAGGCTCAGTCATTCATCTGGACATAGATCGTCTAAATCCAGAACATTGAGAAAGACACGTAAATGCTTCTTTGCTATTTTTTGTATGGAGTGTGTCAAATCTTTGCCATGTTGTAACAAAAAGGTTTGAAAGAGATCTTTATGTGGCCACTTCTGCTATAGGATCTGTAACAGTAATCTAAAATGCAATCAAAGAGACAAGGCAAAGCCTTGTCATAGAAAGAATCATCGAACCGTTTAGTTTGGAAAAGACCCTTAAGGTCTTCAAGTCCAACTATTAATCTAGCACTGCTAAGTCCACTATTAAACCATGTCCCTAAGCACCACATCCACATGTCTTTTAAATGCCTCCAGGGATGGTGACTCCTCTGGGCAGCCTCTTCCAATGCTTGACAACCCTTTTGGTGAAGAAATTTTCTTAATATCCAATCTAAACCTCCCCTGGTACAACTTGAGGCCAGTTTCTCTTGTCATCATCGTATTAGCAAGATAATGGAGCTACCCTAAGACACACCAGTTGTGCTTAAATGCTGTGAAATAGTTGCATTTGGGAGACAGTGACATCTACAGTGATCAGCATAAAGTCACAACAGTATACATTTAGACTCTAGTATATATTTATTTCTCCTAGAGAGGAATCAGTAACAGCTCAGTTTGTTAAGCACAGAAAAATAAAACATGAAAGGAGATATTATAGTCTTTATAAATAGCTGATGGAAATGA
This sequence comes from Strigops habroptila, assembly GCF_004027225.2. Taxonomy (NCBI): domain Eukaryota; kingdom Metazoa; phylum Chordata; class Aves; order Psittaciformes; family Psittacidae; genus Strigops; species Strigops habroptila. The sequence goes on from NC_044279.2 coordinate 27,459,307, forward strand.
ACATTAAGAAAAGAGAAAAGTTATTGGACCATGTTAGCATGAAAACATCAGCATAATCCAATAGTTAAAAAACTTAAGCTGGAATTTAGAGAATGGAGCAAAACCACCACAGTAGATAGGTACTGAAGCATCACACCAATTTCAGCAATGCAGGCAAGAAATCTAATAAATTGTAAGGTGCTACATTGTATATTTATATAAAAGCTTCAGAAAGGCTTGAGTGCAGATGTAGACATTTCCATAGCTAAATGAGAAAGGTACCTAAGCTTTCACTACAGTCAGTGCAGATCTAAGTTTTGACTCAGTTGATTCTAGCACCATTCCAGGTAGCCTGCAATTTAGCCTTTAGCTGACAAAAAGATGCAGGCTTCCTGTGGGTCTTGTGTCATATCTTGCAGTATTAAGTGTGGGCTTTGGGTACTTTGGGACATCTCAGATAGCACTGGACACCTGTGTAAATCAAGACCCTAGCTCACCCCAAAGCAGGTATTTAGGATTTTATTTGTCTAAACACAGGCATCTAGCTTTTTTTTCTTTTTTTCATTAGGCTTAGACTATCCTTTTTGTCCTTCAGCCCCTCCAGAAGGATATTGACTCTTGGAATTCTTAAGTCACACCTACAAGCCTTTGTCATAATGTCATTATTATCTTAGGGCATCTCGAATGCAAATAGGTGCTTAAGCTTAGGCAGCACAACATATGTAGTCTGCTTAGCTGAACTTCTTTCCAGACTGTATTTGCTACAGTGGCAGTTCAGTTAGATAACTCTCATGTAGAGACCTAGAGGAACTTAAATATTGAATCACATCCCATTCATACCACAATTTTGTCAATAGCTAAAGACATGATTGTAGGTATGTCTTTGGACCTTACGTAGTGACATAAGCATTCATCTTTA